>NW_028280891.1:1397500-1697500 GCF_059751285.1 Brachycentrus maculatus
CATGACATGAGCTAAGCCTTGAATCTAGGTTCACAATTAAGCGTACCATCTTATTAATATTTATGAATATCAGATGTAACTCATTTAAACAGTGTTAAACAATTTAGTTGGACAAACACGGGGTCGTTAAATCAGACGCTTCTGGGCGACCCCTATCTTAGTTTACGCCGTGATTAGATTTGCGACTAACTATCTCCCAAGACGTAATTACACAATACTAAACCTCGAGTTACAACGCCTTCAACCCTCTAACTAGTCCGAGTATTAGGACACCCGATACCACGTTTGGTTATTAATTTTCGCATGCAAGTTGATTAATTAATTTTATTTATTGCGCTGCTTTTCCACACCCCCAGCTAGCGGATTATCTTGTCAATTAGGCTCGCTGCTTTGTCTGAACAAGGAGAAAATTGGAGGTTATCGGTGTCATAACTGAGAAGGTCCATAAATAGAAATTAACTTTAAATCAATTCTTCTCTATTAGCGATAAAACATAAGTTGTATGTAGTGCGGTTTAATAATATTTCTATAAATGAATTTTAACTAGCTGAACCCAGCAATGCGTTGCTGTTCCTCAAACCCGTTAATAGAAAAGAAAAAAAAATACACACATTTCTGCATTAATTAAATTTCACAACGATTATGCGTTTACATTATTTTAGCAGCTGTCATGAAGCACGTTATCCGCCATATTTTTTTATTATATTGGGTGTGTGGCTATTTATTTTAGCAGATGGCGTAGACATTTTGGTAAACAGGTGTTTAAAAATATCAAACCTGTCACAGGTAACAACACCTCGACATATAAAAATATCAGCGTATTCAAATGCAACGTTATATCAAAATTACAAGGAAATCGGTGAATAAATTTAAGAGATGTAAGATATTGTACTACCTAACGTATTTTTATTTTATTGATAAAGAATATTATTGGCTGGTTGTTGAAGCGCAAGAATGATCACCTTGCCTTCATGTAAGTAATGATCAACATAACACTGCGTCAATTCGATGCAGTGCCATATGCACCATTGCGTATGCATAGGAGTTATAAGTAAGCATATAAATGCAATTTACCTTCTTAAGTTGTTCTTTTCTTAGCAAGATTTAAGGAAAAAGGGATTTCCAAAAATCCAATACTCTCTTCACGTTATGTCAAACAAAGCTTTTGAAGTTTATTGTTGGTCTATATCTCGGGACAATGGTTTCAAATAATTTATTTGTAGAGTTTTCAAATCAACGTAGATATCACGCTTTACATTCTACTAAAAATATTCTTAAAAGAGCTTTGTCACCGTCAATTTCTTTGAGATCGGATTTCTCAAACTATTCGTTTATTAAATTCTTAGAAAGCTTAAAATACACAGGTACTGAAATAGAAACGATTTAATTATTCAAAATTAATGCAGTGATTGAATCATACATGTATATATTTATTACTGCTTGTATTTTTACCTTTTGATGAGAACATCTGTAGTTCTCAAAACCAGTCGTGTTTACATTAGTAAAATAATGTTTAGTTCTACAAGTTTATTGTTCTTGATTTATAAAATTCGTTAGAATCCAAATAAAATTATTTCAACGTTATGCAATTTTAACAGTTTTCATATAATACCTTACAAATATCAAGATTTTTTTGATATTACAACAAAGATGAAGAAAACGTGGAACTGTAGCCGTTTACAAGCCAAAACATTGGCTGGTTTAAGTGAGCTTTGCTGTGTGTTTTATTAACCATTGACAAGCACATTACTCAAATTTTCGGAAGTTGTATTTATGCTTCATTGAAACATACATTTTAAACCGTGCTATAAAATGATGAGAAAAAGCACATTGTAAAAAAATTAACAAATGAAGAAAGTTACCAAATGAGGTTAAGTAAAACAACGACTAATTTGAAAACGGAAGTTAACGGTCTCTTAATTAATAAATTTTGGCTAATTTCCAATGCACATTGGACTGGTTGAAAATAAATAACGTACATATTAAGCGAAATCTTTCCCTTAATCCTTCCTACAGTAACGAGATAATTTTATTAAGCACCAATGTATTTAAATTTTAGAAGAAAAATAAACCGTTAAAAATATGAATTTTTGTGAATTTTTGTCAAATTCTGAAACAATTCTGTGAGAAAATAACCAATTTTATTTACAACAGAATAGAACTGAATACAACTGCGAGAAGTCTAAGAATTAGAATTAGAGAACATCGTCGTGGACTAACAAGTAATTATTTTTCGGAATTCGCAAATCATTTCATGGAAACTAACCACTCATTTGACTCTCATACACTTAAATCATTACACTCTGTTACAAATAAAGGTCAAGTCATGAATAATTTAGAAAATTTAGAAATACATAAAAATTTAAATTCAGAATAATTAATAATATACTGTTTCAAAATACGTCACCATTATTATCAATGTTTCCTTTTACAAAAAATGTTGTTCCTTAACCCTTCTACGTATATTTATTAACCTATATATAAACCTAAATATATTTTTATTCGTTAGTTTTAATTTGCACCAGAAGATGAAAACAATTGTCGTTTTCGAAACTAGTCGTAAATAAAAATAAAACTCAATTTAGTGGATTATTCAAGTGTTATAAAAATAAAAATAACAGAATATAAGTTACGTTGCGTGATTTGTGTTTTTACTATTGCTACAATAAAACTTCAATTTCATACGTTTGAAAAATGTTTTTCATTATACCTGTTTTATTTTATGTTTTGACATCTCATCAAAGATGAAGAATAATAAATAAAATATATAAATAAATAAAAAGGAACACGATTTAAATAATAGAAGTCTGGGCATTTATGGGGCTGACGACCGTCATGGTATGGTTAGTGATCACTTTACACACGTGTAACATTCATCGACTTTACCCAATATTGACAACCACACTACTCAAATTCATGGAAGTTCTATTTATTATATAAATTAACCAATTTTGAAACATTGTTCTCAATAATATGAAAAATAACTCCTTTAATTGGAGATAGAACAAGTATTTGGACACACTCAAAATATTGTAAATACCTGTTTTACATGAATTTTCATAGAAATAATTATTAGACATGTAAGATATCTCAAAAGAGACGAAACATATGTTTATAGTCGTAAAAAGGGAAATGGAAGTCTGGAAGGCGTAGCGTAGGCTGGAGAGCTAGCCCACACAGGGTATTGACATTTAACATATATTCCAGAAGCGTAATCTTGAATTGACTAGGATAGAAAAGCAAATATACTGGAGACGATTCATGAAATATTCCACAGGTAAGTAAGATGTACATTCTCATTGAAAATCTCTTCGTTTAAGAAAACCAGCTTTTTTACATAATTTTTGAGTGTGTCCAAATACTTGCTTATAAATCTGGTTTATCTCCAATAAGGAGTTAATTTTTACATTTTTGACTGGTCAAATTTAAAGAAACACAAAAATTAAAATCATGTCAGACGGGTTTCAAGTACGTAAATGCATATGATCCAGGATTTTGAACATGCATACAAATAAAAAGAGTCTCTAGGGAGTAGGTTCTTTTAACATATTTTTTTCCACCAAATCTATGTATTATGAAGATAAAAGTGATGAAAAATCATAAATAAATAAAAAAAAACGCCAGGTTTTATTTTATAAAAAAAAATACGTATATATATCCACAGATGTCATTGTCAAGTTACATCATATCAACTGACAGGCAGACTTCGACGTTTACTAAAGTCGACACTCCCGGAAAGTTAACTAAGACCTTCCCTAATTCCAACATAGATGGCTGTTGTGAACTCATATGTACTATGCCACGCATTTGATTCTCTGCGAGCTCAAAAAAATTTAGTCATGTGGTTGTCAATATTGGTTGGAATTGGTGAATTTTGCATTATGTAAAGTGATCATTTAACCAGCCTAAGACGGGTCGTATCCCTGTAAACGCCCAAACAGATGTAAAAATGTTAAGACGGTTTAATTCGCTTTAGGGTTTTGTAAATATGGGTTTGAAACATCGGTAATTTACTAGAGAATATAAGAACTAGATGAGAGTAGCAAACATATATATTTCATTATTCAAAACCTTAACTCCACCCCAATTATGCATAGGGCACTGAATAAACGTAGTGTTACCTTGATCGTTAATACACGAAGGAAAGGGGATCAGACCTCTGCTTCAGGTTAATATTTAATAAATATTAGAGTAAAAAAATAACTTTTATTTATTTGAACCCCCCCCCCCCCCTGGGAATCGAACCCGGTACCTCCAGAATGGTAGCTGAACATTACACTACGAAGGCAGACAGCGCGGAATTATTTTATGCCCATACCATAATTTTTATTTATTTATTTTATACCTATTTGATACAAATAATACAATTAATTGTGTATAAATACGCGCAATGTAAACAGTCTATCCATTAAAAACAAATTTTGCTTTTAGATATTATCATAATATATGTAATGTATGAATTTGCTACCACATTTGGCTAACAATGACAGAAATAAAATAGGTTACAGTAATTCGCAGGTTAGCAATGATAATATATTTGCCAAGCGTGTTTGTGGAACGACTTGCTTCAGAAATATATTAGGTAATTCGATGAAACTTTCCTCTGCTTTGGTGGGTCAAGATCTCGTATTATGTGTTACAAATAACTTCGAACTGCATTTATTCGCCCGTATCCAGCTTTGCGTAGGTAGATAACAATCTGCTAATATTATACTTTTAAAGGAATCCATATATCTGACATTAAACTATATACATAAATTTTAAAATATAATTAAAAAATCTTCTCAAAATGAAACGCATAATATAAGCGAAAAATCTTTACAATTGTTACTTTATTATATAAAATAAGTTTCACCAAGAAATATCAGTAAAATATTTGAAAAAAAAAATTGAAAAAATTGTCATCCTTTTTGTAATTTTTTTCAGCTGTATGTAAATATTTATATGCTTATGATAATGTTGGGCAAAGTTTTCGATTCAAAATACAAAATTTGTCTTCAAAGTGTAATGGTCATTGCTTTAGACAGCTCTGCTGAAGGTCCCGGGTTCGTTTCCTAGAGGGGTGGAAATGAATTTTTTTGTTTGAAAATATGTACGTATGTAATTGAATGTAACTCAAGGCTGATATCTGAAGCGCAGGACTGATCACTTCACCTTATATTTAACAATCAAAATAACTTTGCTTTGATATGGTCTAGTGATCTGTGCAGCATTGGGTGTAACAGGCGCCGTGGCGTGGTCGGTTACACGCTCGACACGTGTTCGATTCCTGCACATTGCAAAATAAATACAAGAAACATTTATTTTCAATTAGTCTGGGTGTTTGAAGTGTAGTTTTTACATGGAACTTCCCTTTCCTTACTATCCTACCTACAAACGAGTAATAAGTATAATAATAATTATAAGAAAAAGAAGATGTTCGGATCAAAAGATCTTCAGTCCAAGAGATTTTGGTTGAAAATAGGAATTAAGTATATTATTTATTGATTTGGCATTAATTTTGGGGAATGATAAGCTACTTTAAAAAAATTAAACACTTGTATTAAAACTATAGATGTTGTCGAAACTAATAGTCTGAAATATAACTCATGTGATGGTATAAAACAAGTATTTAATTTTAAGGAATTTAGTTTTGCTGAATAAGTCTAGTATAAATATGAATTTAATTGACAGTAATTAATTGAAATGCAGTTCAACTAAGTCAGTATAAACTAAACATAATTAATTAAAAAAATAATATAAACTTAATTCATTCATATTTCGTGTTGTATAAATGATATAAGACATTTTAATGTTACGCCTCTTCCCTTAAAAAAGCTTCTGAAAAGTTCAGGAAGCTCCGAAGTTCTGGTCGCGCGCATACATTCCCGACGCATAAAAGCCTCCGACGCGACGCCTTCCACACAGAGCACCCCAGAGAGAGCGCCGCGACGCATCTCTACTCACTCAACCATCACACTTCAGCACTTTGGTGTTGAAATTTCAACTAATCTATCGTGAGAATGAAGCTCAACTTGTATAAAACTTAATCTTGAAAATAAATCAATTGTTTAAAAAATAAATTTTAATTTTAATATTTAAATTGAAAGTTTTTGATTTTCGTATTTTTTGAGTTCGATCCCGGGACATTCAAAAGGAGAAGCGAAAGAATGGTAAGTTTGACTTTGAGTTTTTAATTTTCTTAATGTGTTTTTAATTTGTTAACTCTTGTTCATGTTTAGACAATGTCAGATTTTTGGAAGAAATAATTTGCAAAGTGACGCCGAAAAGTTTTCATAACTCCTTAATTATTCGTCGATAATGTATACTTCGAAAAGTTATCGAGACTCTTACATTTTAACTTTGACAGAGCACTCAAAAATCTTAAAGATTATAAATCAATTGCAGCTGATGTACATTTTCTTTAATAAAAACGTCGATATTTATCTTTTTAATTTTTAAACACTAAGAAAAATCTATTTTATGTGTTTGGGAACGAAAATAATTGAAAATAACACGTTAAAATTTCTTCATTAAATTCTTCTATTCTCAGCGAGTAACCCGTATATTGAAAACCTAATAAACTATCAAACATCTTTAAATTTATAAGTAAAATGTGTTGGGATGTGGTCCCGTGGTTAGTGTCGCGGTTCTTGGTTTTTTGAATTTCTTGGTTCGAACCCACTCAACCACAATTTGATACGTATTTCTAATAATCAGCCGCGTAGTCTCACAGAAATAGAATGAAATAGAATCATTCGACTTTATAATAAAAACACTAATATTTATCTTAAAACAAAAATAATAAATTTAATAAATAAACCTTTTTGATATTTATTTGTTTTTTAAAAACAAAATAAAATAATTTGATTAAATTTAGGTATAAAACCTTGTTTCCATTGTTTCATTGAATTTATATTCCAAATCTTGTAATGAAGTGTTTAGGCGCCATGGATTCAAAAGACATATACATTTTATAACAGACAATGAAATACAATACTTAAAATAAATAAAATAAATATTCATAAATGGTTTGTACATATTAAAATAAAAATTTGAAGGATATGATTTATTTAGTTTTAAAATTTTATATTTATGTCAAAGTATGTACGTGTTTAAGCCAGATGAGTTTTCTTTAGGAAAAAAATCTGATATAAGATAAAAAATAAACATAAAATGTAAATTTTAATAAAAAAAACTTCTTGAAAAAAAAATACCTTGAGGTACATAATTTAAACTCATTAAATGAACATCTGTTGTATTTCAAATAATAATGTCCGGAAAATCAACTAACAAAATAAGTAAAAATAACTTCATATAACTTTTAACTAAGTTCATATAACTTTTTAGTAGATATCTTGATTAAATATTTTAAGAGCTTTTAACATTTTACTTAACTCTTAACTGGAATTCATTAAAACTCGAGAAAATTATCTTTTTAAAATTCCTCATCCTTACAGTGTACGTATTTTTACGTATTACGTACAATATCTTGTACTCTAAAGGATGCAGAATTAGAGGACCCGACGGATTTCTGAGAACAGGTATGCAGCTTGTCAATGAATCAAATTATGTGTATTTTTGTACTATACTTATAAATTTTATTACACAATTAATCCAACATTTCCTGAAAAATATGAGTATGGGCAAAGTGATGATCTTTACGGTTTTAGTGATGTTTATACGATCTTTTGTTTTATAATTATGAAAATGAACAAAATAGAGCGCTGTATATGGTTTCATCGGGTGTAAATCAAATTTCTCTGCGTCAAAAAGTACAAAAATATTATTCATTTTATTGCGATTTAGGATTTTTAACACCTAATGAATTTAATTTGGTTAAATGTAATCATTGATACTGATATTTTTTCATGATACAACTGTGTGTCTCATTTAAGAGACGTACATTTAAAACAAATCAACTTGATTTTATAAGATGTTTTGATCTATTTCATCTTCAAATTCGACTCTCTCCGACAGTAATATATTTTTTAAATAACAAAAAACAAAATTTTGAGCGTGTCCAAATACTTGTTCAGAAATTTAGATTATCTCCAATTATAGGAGTTATTTTTCATACTATTTTCTGACATCTCTTCAAAGATAAAGAAGAATATGGAAGTCTGGGTATTTACGGGGCTGACGACCGTCATAGGCTGGTTTAAGTGATCACTATACACACGTGTAACATTCACCAATTCAACCCATTATTGACAAACTCAAAATTTGTTCATATATATAGAACTTTCAAGAATTTGAGTAGTGTGGTTGTCAATGATGGGTAGAATTGATGAATGTTACACGTGTGTAAAATGATCACTTAAACTAGCCAATGACGATCGTCAGCTCCGTAAATGTCCAGACTTCCATATTCGTCTTCATCTTTGATGAGATGTCAAAGAATAAGATGAACAACAAAAAAAGGCTGATTCTATTGTATTATTTTATTCGATTATACATACAATACCAGTCATGTATGTAAAAATAATAATAATTTCTTTCGTGTTTCATTAAATATGGTACTTCTGGTGGAAATATTTTTGATTTATGTAAATTTAAGTAACTAAAATTGATTAAACATCAAAAGAAAATCATTAGAGTGAGAACACACAATACAATACAATTTTTACTTTGTATGGGTTGCGATATTTAAAGCAAATCAAGCGTTAAAATCGAATTAAGTCAATTTCGTCATGAAATCGACCGAGTTGGTAAATAATAAATTTAAAAAAAAAACCTTTTTCAAATTCTTAAAAATGGTTAGGTTAAAAGTTGGAATGACCGCTGGGTATATATGAGGAGATTTATGAATGCGGAAGAGGCGAAGATTGTTCGCAAAGAAATATTGGTGTGACGTTCTTTTCTCTCTGCCTACCCCTGCGGTGAAGCGTCACGATTTGTTAGTTTAAATTATTAAAAAAAAAACAGGTTCTTCTCTTCTATTCAATAATAAAATATCACGTTAAAATATTTCTATACAACGAGATTTTTTTTTAATCCGTTCAGGAAATAATTTAGCATTTCTCTGGAATCAAAATGTTGATTTTTTTTACTAGTTTTTTTCAGTATAAAATTCATATAATAAGAAGTTAGTAAAGGGAACTCCGTTAGTTCAGACATTACGATGTATTCCTTTATCTTCTTTATCTAACCCTTATCCGCACCCAGTGGTGCATAGGGCACTGCATCGTATCGACGCGGTGTTATCTTGATCGGTACTTACATGAAGACAAGGTGATCACTCCTGCGCTTCAGGGACCAGTCAAGGATAATATTAATAAATATAAGAGTGAAAAATCACTAATTGATATTTTTCTAGCAATCATTCAAATAACCTCATCACTATTTTTGAGAACCAACATTTCAATGGCGGTTTTTTTTCTCAATGAAAATTTTACACATTATTTTTTTAGGGTTTTAAGATAATGTTTAGATAATTCATTTCGATGGAATTATCTAAAAATGATCTTATACATAGACTATTACAATTTATAAGACTTTTAGATGCCCTTGAATGTAATTAATCAGAAGATTGAGCCCAAACTTTGTTATTTTGCATTTTAATTAGGTTTGCTTTAAACCACTATGAATATTATATTAAATGTCAAATAGTTTGGAACGCTGACCTGTTTTTTCAAAGCAAAACATGCCCCAATTTGTTATGCTACGAATTATTCTACAAGACAGAGCACTTCTCGTGCCCTTGCAAAAACTTAAAGGTCAAAGAGAAAAAACAGACTTCAAAAAATATTTTTTGTGTCTAAAAAATAATAAAAATAAGAATGTCATATAAAAAAAGCGAATTCTATTTCACTTATTTCTTGAAGTCCAAATTATAAATCAAGTTTATTTATTTTTATTTAAGAGCTTTTACAATAAAAAAAAAATCGGTTTCAAATTATATATTAATTTGTATGAATAATTAAAATAGTGAAACCTCTAATAACGAGCACAAGTCGTTCTTGAATCTTATTCGTTAAGTGAAACATTTTTTATTCTCAATATTATTCATATTTAAAGCATTTACTTTGCGGTTAGTCATTTTCACTTACTTTTTTTTTACAAAAATATTAATAATATTAGTATATAACCACTCACTGAGATATTTATGTCTACCGGTTTCGAGACGTACTCGTCTCTTCGTCAGGACAATCACTAACACAGCATGTACTAACACAAGGTGGTATTGTTTGCATGCTGTGATAGTGATTATCCTGACCAAGAGATGGGTACGTCTCGAAACCGATAGACATAAAAATCTCGGTGAGTAGTTCTATACGAATATTATTAACATTTTTATAAAAAAAAAAAGTAGAAACATTTTTATTTTAACTGGTACAGAAATCCCGGCTCACAAGTGAATATCGTGATAAAGGGACATGCCTTTGTTCATTTCGCATAACTCGTTACGCGAAATGTCGCTCGGGAGCAACTCGTTATTCGAATTTTTTAGTTTTCACATAATTTTTTGCTCGTTATTCGAATTACTCGTTATGAGAAGTGCTCGTTATAAGAGGTTCCACTGTATTAGTAATAATTTATTTAAAAATTAATAAATTATTTAAAAAGTTAATTTAATTCACACGAATTTGGATTAAAATAATCATGTCAAATTGCAAGCAGCATAAAAAATAATAATCATGAAATTGTATGAAAATAACAAATGAATAGGTAATCCGTTTGTATTTTGTCAATTTTCTCATTATTTCAACTAATGAAAATATTTACCCTTTGTTCGCATAATATCATCAATTTAATCTAAGGGTAGAATTATTTTATTAGGGAGAACAATAAATCGAATCAAATAAATTCTCATTTGTCAAATATTATTAATAAAACGAACGTAAAGCGTTGAATTGTTGTTTAAATTTTTGTAAGAAAGACTGGAAATTTACTAAGAGAATTTATTAATTTGGATTCCTTAGTAAATATTCGTGTCTTTTGTCTTAGTGCTTTTGTAAAGGCATTTTATATTATTTAGGAACCCTTTGTCCTTTTCCTGTGATTTCTTATAAATTAAATTTTCTTCAAACGAAAGGACCCTTTATTTACACCTTTAGTTGGCCATACAATTATATTCATCCGATTGAATTAAAACAATAATTTAATTAGTCACCCACGCAAAACATCTTTCATTGCATGTTTATTGAAGCCTGTGAATTACTGTAAAAAATAATAAATTTAAAAAAATTATATTCATTTAATTTATCCATATATTTCCTTGAATGTTTTTCGCAGATACTTTGTAGCACATTTTATAAACTTCATAAAATTAAACAACTTTGTTTTAACCTCTTTTTTGGTATTATTGTTTTTTTTATTTTAAACCTATTTTTGATATTTTTCCAATTTCTGTTCCTAGAACGAAAAATTCCGCACAGTTGGTTTTTGTGTGTGTGCTCCACTTTGCGTATGCCCGCGCGGTTTCATTTATTGTTTTTGGGCTATTCCATTCGTAGTTGTTGTTTGGAATTGCTACGCAATGCACAATAAAAATAACATTTAGGAGTTTTCAAATCATATTTTTAAATCATATTTTCAAAATCATATTTTCACACGGTGTACGGAGTGTGTGGAAGTTTTTAAGTAATTTACTATGAGAATTTTAATGTTTTAGAATTTTATAAACCCTGATGATGACAAGGTTTTTGTCGAAACCGGTTGGTTAAAGTGTACTAATAATAAAAAAAAGTGGTTAAAACAAAGTTGTTTTATTTTATATAGTTTATCCATATATATTTATTAGATCGTATTAAATTTATAATGTTTATTCCCAATGTATGAAATACGTCTTAATTTATGTACGCCATTCCATCGAGTTAGAAAATTCATATTTCATAAAAATATTTCAAACTTGAAATATGAGTAAATATTTTATTGATTATTCAATACTAGTACATAATTATAAATTTAAGTTTTTCTTGGTAAACACCACTATCAAATCTAATGTTTAAAAAAAATAACCCGCAAAGCCTCTGTTATAGAGACTTTGCGCTTCTGCAGGTAGGATACTTAGGAAAGGGAAATTATATGTAAAAAAAAACATTACAAACACACAAAAATTTTTTAAATGAATCTTTCTTAAAATCTTTCTTAAAAGTTTTGCAGTTGGCGGGAATCGAATCCGCAGCGTCAGTTTCGTAGTCGAGCGTCTACCCAACTACGCCACGGCGCCTGCCATGTGACATGTGTTTCGATGCATCCCGCATCATTTGTGTCTCATAAATAACAATTTATAAAACGTCACTTATTTTTTTGAATTATTGGAAAAATCGATCCTTTTTTTTAAATTTTGCCAACAGATAAAAGATGAAAATATTTTCAAAAAGAAAAAATTTCCAGATGATTTTTTTTTATTATTTACGAAAAATAAGTGACCAGTTATTGTCAGGGTCAGGTCACTTAACATTCACCCTATGTATCACTTAGGTGATGTCTGTATAGCCTATCCATCCATCACCGGTGAAATTGGCTGTTAAACGTGACTACTCATGTTTTCTTATGAAAAATAAATCTTAATGCTGAGTTGATGGCGGAGAGAAATCTAACTATCGAAAATTTACATTCGTGATGTCAAGGGGTGATTTTTGATGACATCAATTTGTCAAACGGGACCTACTTTTCAAATCGAGTGTACAACTGATGACGACACCTTGAGCATGACATGACAACACCTTGAGGATGACACATCACTGGGTATAATATATGGAAAAATAATGAATTAACATAGTGGTGGTATATTCTTTTTTTAATTTTTTTTTTTAGTGTATACATTTATTTATTTAAATCACAATTTAAACATACTTAGAACTTTTTTTGCTAAGACCCACCAAGCCACCTTGTGTGTCTTGTCGGTGGAGTTCTTTTTTAATACATTTTTAATTGTTTTTAACGATTTTAACCTCATATACACACAAAAAAAGAGGAAAAATTAAGAATATAAACATTTTACAATTTTCATAAAATTAACTCTTGATCATTTACTCATTCAATTAAAAATGTTCGGAACGATATATTGCAGTGTTCGACTCCCATATTTATTGTTAATTCTTGGAATATGAAATTATTTTCTTATTGTTACTTCTTGGAATATGAAAAATCTTTATTTCATATGAAGATGGAATAAAGATTTTTTCTTTAATTAGCTTATATTACTAACTAACTAACGCCGCTTCCACGCAGGGGTAGGCAGAAAGAATCGAACGCCACACCACTCTGTCTTTGCAAACAGTCTTTGGCTCTTCTACATTCATGCATTTACTCGTACATACCCGATGATTATTACGACTCCTGACCCAGCCACTTTCAAGTATTTGACATACCAAGTTTTCCTCGGTCTTCCCCTGCTTCTTTTTCCAACTACATTTGCCTCATAAATTTGTTTAACCGTTCTTTCCTCACTCATACGTTGCACATGTCCAAACCATCTCAACACACCTTTCTTAATTTTATCAATAATGCTTATCTTATCGATAATTAATATGGTGGTGGTATATGAAGGTGAAATAAATAATGATTCAATGAAGTCTGCCAAAAAACCAGAGATAATGTTTTAAATAATAAAATCGTATTTTTACAATTCAGTTTTGCGTAATTTAAATATATAAATAACATTTAATAAAATAATAACTGTATTGTTTTTTTATTCACATTTACTTTATTTGACCAGTGATCGGGTTTCGAAAATTATGGTTATAAGGCAGGGCCTTATAACCATAATTTTATATATTATTTCTGATAATGTTTCAAAAAGTGAGAAAAACTAAAAAAGACAATGCAAAAACAGATCGGGAAATTTGAGAATGGTTGTCAATCATGGGTAGAATGGGAGATGTTCATTCAAAGCCTTATCTGCACTCCAATGTTGCATAGGGCACTGCATTATATAAACGCAGTGTTATCTTGATCGTTAACACATGTAGGAAAGGTGATCAGCCCTCCACTTCAGGAACCAGTCCAGGGTAATATTGAATAAATTTAAGGGTGAATTAATCATTTATATTTATATGGTAAATTTTACGCAGTGTATAAAGTGAGCACTTAAACCAGCCAATGACAGGTCGCAGACTTGTATATTCCCATCTCAACAGACTTTCTACAGATCTATTTTGAGATATCAATAGAATAATCATAAGTGTTTAAATTTTTTTTTTCAAACACAACTGCTGAAAACTATTCTTTACGCTGAAAATTGGTTCACTGGTTTTTCAATTTAGAGGCTACAATTCTACAATAATTATGATTTCACAATAATGGGAGTGTACGTGCGATGTATGAAGTACATTTTTTCAATTGTTCGATTCTCATTTGCTGGTAGATTGGTACGTAACTACTCGTGCATAACCAAAATGTGATAAGAATCTAAAAAGTTCTTTTGCATCTCTGATGGTTCATTTATTTATTTTCTAAACACTAGTTTAATACAATATAAAACCACTTTTTGAGTTTATTTCTGTAAACACTAGTTTCGAAACTACGGAAGTTCTCATCAACAGGTGAAAATAAAAACTCATGATTGTATTTCATTAATTTAATGAGAAATCAATAAATAATATGTTGATTATTCCTCATCCGCACCCCAATGGTGCATAGGGCACTTCATCATATAAACGCAGTGTTATCTTGATCGTTAACACATGAAGGAAAGGCGATCTGCCCTCCGCTTCAGGTACCAGTCCAGGGTATTACTGAATAAATATTACGGTGAAAACATCACATTTATTTATTTGACCCCCCCCTGGGAATCAAACCCGGGACCTCCCAGAATGGTAGCTGAGCGTGCTGACCATTACACTACGGAGGCAGACATAATATGTTAAGATTCGTCATTTTGTTTCTCGGCAATTACGCTATGACGTCACACTAGCATTAAGCAACACAAATAATAAATAAGCTTGCTACCGGAAATCAAAAATGAACCGGATGGTCTATCATTTGTTTGTCTGAAAATCACTTGTGTGTGTACGAAATTTGTGAAAAGTGCTTTATTACATCAATGTAAAAACTTTGTTTTTAACTAAAATTTATTTCCGGAAATTTGTTTCGTAACAAAGCTCGAACATGGAATTAAACATTTACCATTTCAGTTGTCACCATTGTTTAAACTGTCAAATGAACATATTTAGAGATAAGTTTAAATAAACCCTTTTTTCTAGCAGAAATAGTCACAACCCTTCAAAATAACCATGAAATAAATAGCACTTAAAAGTTTAGTATTACAGTTATGAATGTAAAACTTTATTAGTATAACATTAAGTTAAATTTATGTATTAATTTTTAAATCAAACACAGATTTTTTGAGTCTACTAAGTTGTATTTTATTAAAAAACATATAAAAATAAATATTGTGACAATTGTTTCTCCTAGTTTTGGCATTTTTAAACGAATGTGAAGATTAAAAGAACTGACGCGTCTACATAAGGACCATCATGACGGTCCTTATGTAGCTATACAATTCTTAACTTAAGTTAAATATAGTTTCAGAACTTAGTAGGTATATAATAAGGAATGTAAAAAAATGCTTTTTAAAATTTAAATGTCGCAACATAGTGTCGAAGCTAGTGATATTTGAGAAAGTCATTTGAAATCAAATGTGAGGAAAGTTGTCCTAACCGCATTCCCGGATCCAATCTGACAGAAGCATGTAAGCCTGGTAATGATAAGGACATTGAAAGAAATTAAATCACACTTCTATGCGAAAATTGTTCATCCTTTTGTAGAGAAATGAATCCATTGCTCGATCACGCATGCATCGCGTAACCAGATGACGTTGTTGCTGCGTCACGCATGATACAATCGGAGCTAAATTAAAGAGTTGTAGCCCGGCAGTACGTTTTTCGAGCGGTGATGGTCGGTTTGAGAGAACTCCACTCAGCTTAGGAGGTGAACCCAGAATTTGTGTGTCTTAAAATTTAAACATTCTTTAATACTGTATACTTACATACATAGTCTTCTTCCCTTCTGTGCATGTATGTATGTGAGGTCCCTTTGACGTCAACTATCACTTGAGAGTAATTGTCATTGTCTTGTGAAGCTCTAATTAGTGTCTCGATGGTCCTGATCCCCGTCTAATCTCGTATATTAGGGAGCCAGGTGATCTGTCCATACGCAGTACAATGATACGTGAAATGTTTTTTTAAGACAAGTATATAAATATCCCATTTCTCATATTGGGTGTTCCATATATTTACGTATTTAGGTAAAGGCGTAAAAATTTACCAATATTTCCCAAAGCTAAGTATATGTTTGTTAAATCATCTCTAAAACCAACCGATGAAGTTTCTAGCCACAAGTTTACACATATTTAATATTAGTTTGTTACAACTGTTTGAAGTTTAACAGTAACATTCAAGATTCATTTTAATTTGAGTTTTCTACGAGTAGTTAACTGCAAACGGTCAAACAATACCGAAAGTTGTGAAATTATTATCTATGTAATTTTAGGATTTATTGAACTTTATACACAATAAACACTTTCGAAGATCAGAAATAAATTTGATGTTATGATTGGATCGAGATTACAAGCTGTGGCGAGTGGTTGGAAGAATCACGTACGTAATCTGGGTAAACACACCATACGTAAGCGATCTTTCGTTGAATTGACAACATCTCCACATCATTTTTCCAAGTCCAATTTAGAAAATAAAAACAGTACGTTACCTAATTGAGCGCTCCAATTTTTTTCATATGGTCATGTTTTTTAAACAAAAATCTGTAATTTTATTGATGTAATATTGAAAAAATATATTAGGTACTGGCTAAAAACCACATTTAAAAAAAATCCATTTCGAATATACAATAACGGTTATTTGAATACACGAGTAAGTATTTATTTGTATTTGATATAAAAATTATTAAACTTTCTTGAGTAGTATACATATATATTTTATTATACAAAATTTGTCAACTATTGTATTAATTTTAAATCAAACACAGATTTTTTGAGTCTACCAAGTTGTATTTTATTAACAAAAACACGTAAAAAATTATATTGTGACAATTGTTTCGCCTTGTTAGGGCATTATCAAACGAATGTCATTCTCAACTATTGTCTTTAACAAAATGAAAACAACGTCTCAGATCTATCAGCTAACTTCTTATTTTTGTTTAACTATTTTTTTTTAATTTTTAGAAAAGGTATAGCGCGTTTTTTTTTATCTCCATATGTTAAAATGAAAATTTTTCTCATAACATTGGTTTTAAATCCACAAAAGTTACAGTATAAATATCAATAATTTGAACAAATAACAGATGCAAGTGTTAAACTAACGTTTATTGAACAAACAAAAGCATAGAGAAAGAGCGAGAAATATAGTATGTCCAAACTCCTAGTAATTCTCTTTAAAAATTACGTTCACATTGATTTTAAACACATATGATAAAAAGCAACGCCATTTAGTTCATATACGATGAGGTAAGGTTACAGGGGTGAGGATAGATTTACACTCTTTTTAAATGAATTTATCGTTACAGGGCCAAAAATTAAAGGGATTTCTTAAGACGAGTATATTCATTGCTTTAAAAGAGTAATCGAGCTATGTAAAAAAACGGAAGGTACTGAAAAAGTTTTTTCTTCTTAATTTGAAATTCAGGCATAATAGAATCGATTCCGAGATATCATTTCCACAAGACATAAATATAATTTTAACCGATGATATAACAACAAACCTCTTTAAAAAACTTACTTAATTGAATAATAAATAAAAAAATGTGCAACACTCAAAAAGCTCGTATAAATCGAATAAAAAATAAAGCTTCAAAAATAACGTAGAAATACAATGAAAACTTTTCCAGTTACGTTAATTTGAAAAGAAACAAGAATAATATGATTTAATGCTTCTGCACGTACAGTTCCGTGTATTCAGAAAGTTGATGCCCATTGAATCGTCAATATGAAAGATTTTAAAATGGTAAAAGGTTTACTGAAAAATTTTCATGAAAAATTTTATGGAATACCATTATTTCTGGAACACTGATTTTCAATGAATTTATTTTAAATAATAATTCATCGAGGCGATTTTTAGAGTTAACTACGAAGGTGTATGAATCCCTTGGGGATGATCGTCATACCCTTGTATTTTTAAGATAAAACAGCATAAAAAAAGAAAAGATTAATAGTCGCTCTATTGGGTGAGGTAAGGATTTTTCTAAATATATAAATAAGTAATTTCTTCTTACAACAGTGGTTAGGAAGTTTGACTGCCATTAGCAAGGTCCAAGAATCGATTTACCAGGGGTTCAATATGAAATGAAAATAATCAAATGTATATTTTGACTTCTCAACATAGATGAAGAATAATATGGAAGTCGCTTGTGACCTATCATTGCTTTTTAAATTGACATGTCATTATTAAATTAACCAGCATTTGATAGGTCATAAGCCCTATGATAAATTCCCAGACTTCATCTATGTTTAGATGACAAAATGTAAAAATAACTCCGTAGTGGAGAAAATCTAGATGCGTAAACAAGTATTTGGACACACTCAAAATATTGTGATCCAAACGTATGTCTTACACAAACTTCGTCTCAGAGATTGTTTTCTAGTCTGAAATCTGAGATAAAAATATTGCTTTTAAAAACATTGAGATGCGAATAATATTACTTTCGGCATCTCATCAAGATAATATTTTGACACCGTATATTATTGTCGAAATGATTAAACTGTCTGCTTCATGCTAAATCATAAATTTAAAATAACAAAAATAGGGCGACGGAATCCTTTAATATCTCAGACAGGTTGTCGCCATAATAGTATTTTAACGCGAAGTTTTTTTTTATGTCGCTTACTCACAATTTTCAATAAAGACGTTCGGGAAATTTTCCAAATGTCGCCATTCTGACTAAGACGTGTCTCTAAAAATATGATTTCGTCAACATGAATTTTGGATGTAAATTGGTATAAAAATGTGTAATTGAGTCATGGATTTCAGACTGAACCACAATTGTTATTGTGGCCAACAGTACCCATGGGACCACCCCAATATTTTTTAAATATATATTTTATTTCAACCTTTTCTTAGTAAAGATAATATCTCTAATGTTGTACAGAAGTACAAATGTACAGACGAGTATTTAACGATCAAGACAACACTGTTTCCATATATTACAATGCCTTTTGAACTGCTGGGTGGAGAAAAGTGTTAGAAAAAACAAATGTAATATATGAACAGGGATGTAAGTCCAAATTGCTAGTTTTTGTACATTATTTTTGTCCAAAACACGTATTTTTAGATACTCAGGTGCTTCATCACAACGGTAGGAAGAGAAGATAGAACCTTTACAAGAATATCTTGCAATATTATTCGCCTCTTCCTCATTCATAAGTTTTCCAATACATCCCCACCGATTGTTTCGAATCCTGATGTGTTCATTTCCCAATAATCGTATTTAAATTACTTTCAATTATTCATATCAAATTATGTCGGGTTGTAGTCCCGTGGTTAGTGTCGCGGACTCTTAAGTCTTAGGAGTTTCTCGGTTCGAACCCACTCTACCACAATATTATGTCTATTTCTAATAATGAGCCGCTCAGGCTCACAGAAATAGTATGACATTGAAATATTTTTGAAAATAATAAAAACACAAATATTTCTCTCTTAAAAAAAAAAAGTTTTTCGATTTTCTTATGCTTCTATTTTCAACTACATTCTCCTTAAGCGTTGCCGTTTTTTCCTCACTCAATCATTCCCCATTTCCAAATCTTTCAACACATCTCTATTCTTTTGTTTTATTTCAACTGCATTTAATGTTAAATATAAATGGAAACCAGCATAATGGTATTATATGTGAAGTTTTTGTAAATTTATTTTTAGATTTTAGTATTATACTTAAATAGTATTTTTCATTGCTTATTTTATCGTAAGATGATGCATTTTCGATAAGTTGAAAAGTTTCAATAAAACTTTCTTTAGTATGTACTCGGTGCATTCATTTTATGAAGCTTTATCGACACTTTAAGTGCAACTATATCGGCTTGACAAAAGAAAAACAGTATAATATATGGATCACGATTTATATAAGGTAGTTAAATATGTCAGTATTCAGATTGTATCCAAGTCATACAAGCTAGAATAAGTACGGGTATGCAGCCTCCAGTGCTAACATTGCTACTTTTTAATTAATCGTAAATACTTTCCACTTTAAATTTACATTTTACTAAGTAAATACCACTATTTCTTAAAATCTATTGATACATGTTTCATGCATTCTGCAACATTTTAAAATATCGTAGTTGAAAATGTTTGTTTGAAAACGTTTGGTTATTTTAAAAACCGATTTTTGATTTTTTTTTTTTTTTATAAATTACACTGGACTGAAGCGGAGGGCTGATCTCCTTACTGCATCTATATGATGCAGTCCCCTTTGCACTATCAGATAAGGGTTTTGAAAATTGAAAATATATATATTTTCGTGTGCGTGTATTACTCATAGTTTCTCTAGCCGAGCTGAGCGAACCACGCTTCATCATTTATTTAGCTTCCGTTCGACATTTGGATCTTAATTTTATCCATCTCTATAATATATGATAAATTTTCAATTTCATAAATTACAAATATTTTAAATCGAATTGTTGTTCTTTGGTTAGTATCTAGGATTCAGAGGAGTTAATGTGCAACAACTCGTATATTCAAAAGTAATTAATTGAAATATGTATACTTGTACGAGTACTTATGTAATAAATTTTCTTTTAAAAAAACTTACAAAAATGTTATAAATAATTCTAATGCAATGTGCATATTTAAGAAACAACGTAAAGAATATTACATATTTTGTAATGAAGCTTTTATTATCATTTATATATATATATATATATATATATATATATATATATATATATATATATATATATATATATATATATATATATATATATATATATATATATATATATATATATATATATATATATATATATATATATATATATATATATATATATATATATATATATATATATATATATATATATATATATATATATATATATATATATATATATATATATATATATATATATATATATATATATATATATATATATATATATATATATATATATATATGATACATAAATGAACAAATGGACTACAGAATTGTGAATTCCAAGAAAATAATTTATTTATTTCAAAACATATTACATACATAAATCATATATACATATAATATTCCCTATGAGTAATTTCTATGTCACATTGTGGGACATGGGATTAAGGTTAACAAGACTGGAACATAAATAATAAAGTAACATTTTTTTTAAATAACCAAAACTAAAACTAATACATGGCAAAATATAAAAACAATAAACAGGTATAATAAATAGGAACAAGAAGCATATTTAAAAGAAATAAATGAGAACACATAAGGTAAGAAGCATATTTAAAATAAACAAATGAGAAAATATAAGAAATGAGAAAATATAACAATACAAGACATTAATACATTCTTCAGTAATACTTTTTATTTGTGACTATAAGGGTTGAAATACTTTAACAATAATTTTATTTGAGATGAAGAATGAAAGGTAAGTACAAAAATAAAATGATCTTGAACTAGTTATCCACATAGAAAAGTTTTTAAGGCTCTATTCCGGATATTCTATTTGTATGTTGTAGTGATATCGATAAGATTGGGGTCACCGCGAGAGATCCCAATAGTCGATACGTACTCTCAGGTCGATACTGGCTTATTACGAAAGCTTTATGCCGACGTAAAAATCCGCGATAGATTTTATGCTCTTTTCAATGGAAGGGAGGGTTTCAATAGTAAATTCACATAACGAGTAATAATAGAAGCGAGCTTAAGTATTCATAGAAAATTTCACGAAGGATGGAAACTTAAATTAAGTCATCAAATGGAAAATTCGATCGGATGATTCGGATTCACCATCACATTAAGAATAACATGATCTATTTCGGATATACCAACCTGTATTATCCAATTATTTATAGCCGTTTTATAAAAATTTCCGTTTTGAATTAATGGACAGTTGGAAAAATAAATAATTTCAAATTGAATAGTTTTAAGTAATTTTTGAAATATTGTTTTTTTTTACATGTAATAAATAAAAAAATGTGAAAAATGCTAAAAAACATTACTTTTGATTTAAAATAAGATTTTATGAATGCAGACAATTTGAAAGTTATATAAGTGGTAGAATATTGTCTGTTATGGCGAATGTATAGATCTCTTTCTCCTTCTCTCAATCATACATCTTTTTTCTTTCTCATGTAACCTTTTCCTTCAATTATCGAATTGTCACCTTTAAATACTTCAATGGTCATCACACTTTGATGATATTTTAGACATATTATACAGTGTCAATATAAACTTTTTAACACTTTACTTATTTTGCAAGTTATAAACAATTGATACAGCATATAACACGAGAGCTGTTTAATTAATACGTAGACTGACGTCATAAAACAAAATGTACTCTCATATTATTTTTTGACATCTCATCAAAGATGAAGAAGAATATGGAAGTCTTGGCATTTACGGAGCAAATATATATTAATAGTTAATATTCTTCTTCATCTTTGATGAGATGTCAAAAAATAATATTAAAATAACTCCTGTAATTGGAGATAATCCAGATTTTTTGAACAAGTATTTGGACAAACTCAAAATGTTGTAAAAAAATGTACTCTATTTAGAAGTTACATATTTGGGTCCCCTTCAAAATAGTGACCTTTATAATGCACACACTTACCCCAACGGTATTTCCACTTTTGGGAACAGTCCTGGAACTTTTCTTTTGTGATGTCCTTCAGCTCCTTTGTAGAATTTGCCTTAATCTCAAGAATAGACTCAAATCTTCTTCGAATGTTCATTTGTTCATTCAAAGATCTTTAGTATTTGAGGAACAAGAAGAAGTCAGAAGGAGCAAGATCAGGCGTGGAAGAACAGTGATCGAGTGTTATGCCAAAAACTCACGAGTCCTTCTACCAGAATGGGCTGGAGCATTGTCCAGAGATTTGTTGTTTCTTCACCTTCAGTACTATAGTGAAGGGGACTCTGACATTTTGTAATTTCTAAATATCGTAAAATTTGATTCATGACTTCATTTCAAACCCTTATCCACACCCCAATGCACACCGGCACTGCATCATATAAACGCAGTGTTATCTTGATCGTCAACACATGAAGAAAAGGTGATCAGCCCTCCGCTTAAGGTGCCAGTTCAGGGTATAATGGAATAAATATTTTAGTGAAAAAATCACTAATATTTATTTGACCCCCACCTGGGAATCGAATACGGGACCTACAGTATGGTAGCCGAGCGTGTTCACTATAAGAATACCTAAGCGGACATTTAAATGAAACATTTAACACGAAGGAAACGTTATCAGCCCTCCGTTTCATGACGTCAGTCTACGTAATAATTGAACAGCCTAAACATTACAATATATTCTAGC
Organism: Brachycentrus maculatus; assembly: GCF_059751285.1. NCBI lineage: Eukaryota > Metazoa > Arthropoda > Insecta > Trichoptera > Brachycentridae > Brachycentrus > Brachycentrus maculatus. Next base: position 1,420,897 of record NW_028280891.1, read on the forward strand.
TCTGGTAATACATCTGCATCCGATATTATAACAATAGTTAACATTATTGTCAGAAGTAAGCGGTACACGTGCGGATGCTCAGTTCAGTCTGTAAATCATAACTTTTACACAAAACCTACCCTTAAGCTATGAGACAGCCAACAGGGGAATGAAATAAATTATCTCCCATGCAAACTATTTTGAATTGTACGGGGAACGAATTTATGCGATTTACTAAAACTTTGATGGAAGCATTTAAAACTTTTTTAATTTAAAAAAATACTTGTATTATATTGGATAGGGAAGGAAATGGTATTCACGAAGCCCTGTGAGTTTGTTATCTGCTAGAATGTGCAAACTACATTTATTTCATTAATCCTCTTAGGCTAGCGGCGCAGTCATACCGATTCGACTCTAATTTTGGAATTAAAAAAAAAATTTAAAATCTCTCTCTCTCTCTCTAACCCTCATCCGTACCCCAATGGTGCATAGGGCACTGAATTATATAAACGTAGTGGTATATTGATCGTTAACACATGAAGGAAAGGTTATCAGTCCTCTGCTTCAGGTCCATGATAATATTGAATAAATATTATATTAAAAAAAAAACACTTAAATTTTTTTAATTTTTAAAGTATTTCAATAAAAAAATAACAAACAGAAATAAGTAGTATGTTCTTGTAAAAACACAAGTATTTCACATTGTATATGGTTATTAAACACATTTTCTTTGGTTATTATTTTTAATAGGTAGGTACCAAGTAAGTAATAAGTAGAATAAATGTTGAAATGTGTTTCATTAGACGAATGAGTGATAAATCGTTGTATGACAAAATAAAAAATTCAGATATTTGAAATTATGGTATGGATGGCTGAATATATATAAATATATATATATATATATATATATATATATATATATATATATATATATATATATATATATATATATATATATATATATATATATATATATATATATATATATATATATATATATATATATATATATATATATATATATATATATATATATATATATATATATATATATATATATATATATATATATATATATATATATATATATATATATATATATATATATATATATATATATATATATATATATATATATATATATATATATATATATATATATATATATATATGCATTACAGAGAAAAACGTCTATGCTGGTATATTGGTAGTAAAATATACATTAATCACTGGTATTTATAATTTAAGTTTTTTTTTCTTTTTTGAGTGTTAAAAGTAAATATTTTTAGTGTAATTTATGTAAATATTCTCAACATTAATTTTACTGATCATAATTCAGTTAAATAATGGTACTTTACCCGACATATGAAACGAAATTATGTTTGAAAGAAAGTTATATTATTTTCTTACAAATTTTAAAATTCATTATTACGCGATTCAGAGATTTATGTAGACCCATTAATTTTAAATACTGACACCGTTTAATGGGATATTCATTTAATGTATTCAGTACTTAACATGAAGTGAGTTCATAGGACGGGGTTACTTCCTCAACTGAAAACTTTGGTCCTAAAAATAATATTCAAGTTTTTCTTCAAACTTAATAAATCATTTCGAAATCTCGCAAAATATTTAAAAATCAATTAAGTAAGTTAAGGTCTTTTATATGTCCCAAACAAAAATAATCTTAGCTCAAAAAATCTATTAATAAAACTCTTTTAGTTTGGAAGGTCGAGAGGACTTTCGAAATTTTTATCTCTATAACAATTAACAATGCGGTTTGTGAAGTGGAGAAAAATGCTTATTTTACTTACAATCAAAATAATTCCATCCTAATTTTATAAATTCTTTTTTAAAATATTTTTTCTTCTTCTTCCCTTTCTAATCTTCTCTGTTCCCTATTCGCTTCTAAATGGTGCATATGGCACAACAAATCACAACGATGCGGTGTGAATATAACCATGGCTTTATGAAAAAAAGGTGATGAGTCCTACAAATTCATGCATATAAAATAGAGTATTTTTCATAACATGCAGATGATGTATGTGCAGGTGCTCTGGAGAAAGGGAGAGAAATGATAGGTACTATAGGAGAGAAAAAAAGAGAAAACATTTTCAATTTTGCATTTAAATATCTAACCCCCAAAACAGACAATATTTTATAAGCAAATTAGTGCGTTTTTGGTAAGGGAAGTGTAATTAACTATGAGTATTTCAATGAATTTAGAACATAAACCCTGATGATGACAAGGTCGAAACCGGTTGAATAAAGTGTACCAATAAAATGTTATTAAAACAAAGTTATATTATTTTGAGAAATAAAAAGACTGTATGTTTTGACTAATTTATGACTAAATTAAACCCTGAAGAGGGAAACAGGTTGTTGCCGAAACTAGTTGGTTACTAAAAATGTGAGTGGGTCAAAGCATAAAATCTTTTTATTTCTCAAAATAATATATCGATATGATCCATAAAGTTAATGCTTTGAATATTCAAAACAAAACAAAGTTATTTTATTTCATAAAGCTTTGTATAATATGTGCTTTGTATAAGTACAATATTATATTATCAAGGTTAACATAACAATACATTTATGATTTTGATTGATATTACGAAGAATAACACAAAGAGCCATTGCTAAGATTCGACATGTCATACTCTTAGAGCGATTTTATCAGAATACCAGGAGATAAATATGTCAGTTTGTTTACCCCGCTGACACCAATGGAGCGAATTCCGTATCAGAGAGACGATCATTACGCTAAAGGTGCTCATCGACTCGTGAGATGGGACAATGGATACTAAAATATAAAAGAAATAATATTTATTTTCCATACAACATTCTGAGTCTACCCAAAAACGTGTTAACAAATTTAAATCATCTTCAATTAGCAGTTTTATTATTTTTCTTCTTCTTCTTCTTTTTGTAGATCCTAGGGATCTGCTTGTGCCTCCGCATATCGCTCTTGGGGTGTCGACTCCCAGCTGTCTTTCCATCTTTTCGGAGGTCTGCCTTGGGGTCTGCGTCCTTCAGGGTTGCCTTGGAGGGCGAAACGTGGAAGTCTGTCTTCTGACATTCTGTTAATATGTTCCTTCCAGTATCGCCTTCATTGTCATCCCCCACCTCACGATATTTTCCGTCTTACACATGCTCCGGATATTGGTATTTTTTACTCGGTCTCGCAATTTGTTTCCAGTTATGGATCGGAGAGTCTTCATCTCGGAGGTTCGAAGTCGAGATTTTTTACTATTATAGTTTATTACTATTATTATACTAGACAGGCGCTGTGGCGTAGTTGGGTAGACGCTTGACTGCGAAACTGGCGTTGCGGGTTCGATTCCCGCCAAGTGCAAAATAAATCCAAGAAAGATTTTTTTTCTATATGCGTTTGTAATGTATTTTTCACATTAACCTTCCCTATCCTTACTATCCTATATATAGTATTATTAGTAGTTATTCCTTTAAAAACAACAAAACAAAAAAATCCTGTTTTTTTCATCGTTGATTATGTATATAATAATATGTGACATGTTTCGTCTTATTTAGACATTATTAAACACAAAACCATAAATTCAAAATGGAATTCTACCAACTGTCTGCAGTTACATTAAATTAAATAAAAGTGATTTTTTTTCACTATAATATTTATTTAATATTACCCTGGACTTGTACCTGAAGCGGAGAGCTTTTCGCTTTCCTTTATGTGTTAACGATCAATATATCAATGCGTTTATATGATACAGTACCCTTTGCACCATTGGGGTGCGGATAAGGGTATGAAAAAATAATCAACGAATAAAATTTACATGTGGAGCGTTACTTTAATTAAATTATACGAAGGAACTGTGATGCATCGATATTCGTTAATACATTGTTGAATACAGCTGAATACGTAACTCGTATAATAGTTGTAGTGTAGATAGTCTGAATCCGGGCTAAATGTTCAGGTTCGCGACACAATTGCTTTCTAGATTGTCAAAACAAGCAATACCCGATATATTCGTAACAAGGATGGGATATCTTGTGTTATATCGGCGTCGCGCTATACCTTACTGCTTTGTAAATACTGTACAACGTACAACTAATGTAGGGAAAATCAGTACAAATGAAGCCAAACCGCGTCGATATTCAAATAATTTATATATATATATATATATATATATATATATATATATATATATATATATATATATATATATATATATATATATATATATATATATATATATATATATATATATTTTTTAATTCACAACATTTTTAATGTGTGTCTTAATACTTGTTCACAAATTTGGATTATTTCCAATTTATTATTACTTTTTTGACATCTCAACATGGATGAAGAAAATATGAAAATATGTTAAAATAATAAGTCTGGGTATTTGCGGACCTTACCACCGTCAAAGGCTGGTTTATATATTGTTTTGTACCCGTTGTGTAATGGTCATCGGGTTTGGCTATCATGCTGGTGGTTCTGGATTCAGTGTCTAACGAGATATTTTTAAATATGTTTTTTTTTCCTCTTTTTTTCCTCTAATTTTGACCTTACCTTACCTAACCTAACCAAACCGTACTTAGATTGGTAAATGAAACGCAGGGCCTGTCACCATTCTTTTATGAATTTAAATTATTTACGATTCAGTGACCTAAGCACCATAGGATGCGAATAAAGAATTTAAAAAGAGAAAGAATGACTTAATTTTGGACAATAACAAAAATCAATTAAAAAGTGGGAGTACTACGCAAAATCCACTTTTGTGTTTAACTGAAATATCACAGCTTGCATACCTAATTATCAAATGAAAGATAATTTCAAATTTCGCACTCAATATTTGAACTTGGTATCATTTTTCATTTCACCATATTTCGTATAGTTTCCGTTTTTGATCCCATAATTTAAACCTTTCGATTCATTCATTCACGCTATTTAACTGAAAAGCGAATTAAATCTGGAATCCTGAAATTTTAAAGGTAAATTGAAAATCTTTCAACCCTTACATTAATAATGACAGAATGCCTGCAAGGGGTAAAAGGTATAGGTGCGTTTAATGAAATAGCTTATTTCGATAAAAGATTAAAATCCCAGTTTATTTTTTCAACTATTTAAATACGTTACAAAAATTAATATTCAATCTCTTTCAATGTTTTTTTCTTCAAAAATTAACATGAAAACATGGCAACGTTTTAAATTCAGATCATTTATGACAAACTGATAGTTATACCTGGGGATGAAGGGGATTATTATTTTATAAGAGGCTTATTATAGACTAGGTACGTATAAAAATGAATAGCAAACTTGATTGATAAAAAATATTGATTACACTGTATCTATTGTATTGTTTCTAGGGATTCATCTCATTCATTTATTAATTACTAAGCACATTAACGATAGATTTTAGATATTTGAACTGAAAATGCTATAAATCCATGCAACTAAAAAAAAAATAAAAAAAGTTAAAGTTAAAAGTGAAGGTCCGATTTGTTTAAGTGGTTTTTTTATATTTATTTCCAATCACACCAGTCAAGATGTCTGTCCAAAAAAAATAAATGTCCTGTCTGCTGAAAATATGTAAATTTGATTGATAAATCGATAATGAAAAAATATGTACTAACCATCGACAACCTAAAAAGAGTTTACTTTGCTATCGTACACTCACTACTACAGTATGTCATTATTGCATCGGGAGGCTCATACAACAACATACTGAACTAAGTGAATATAGTACAGAAAACCAAAATTAAAGTCATCTTGAAAAAAAACATATTTCCAACAAAATTATTATTTAAAAAATTTCAAGTCCCAAATAAAGAATCAATTTTAAAAAAAAACGCAGTTTTTCAAATACTAAAGGGTGACAACTATTTAAATTTAACGAAAAATTTATCATCGAGATTCTCAAACGATTTTTCTACTCCAAAATGCAACACCAAGCAATTTCAGCAAAACTTCAAATATTTGGTAATCAAACATTTCAATGAACTCCCTAAAGAAATAAAAAAAATAGATGATATAAAAATCCTTAAATTAGATGATATAAAAAAATATAAAAAAAACTATTATATCTTTTATTATATAACATTAAACCACGAGTGTAAGTCCCTTTCCAAGCACAAGAGCACAGACTCTTTTATGGAGAGGCACAGCGAATCGAAATATAAAAGTTCTCCATATGTATAAATGATTCAAATGTTAATATGTTATAAATAAAAATGTAAATGTATTAAATGAATAAAAATAAAAAAATAAAAAGATGTATTTTATCATATTATATCATACAAACTTGTAATACTTTTTTTTTCATCTTAAACCTACACTTAGTAAACACAAAAATCGGTATTATAAATCATATTTCAATATATTCGACATCATTATAAAACACAAATGGTTGCATTAAAAAAGTGTCGCAGTATGACTAAATAATAAGCGGTATTTACCAAGTTAATGTTGAATTTAACGGATGGATATAACCACAAAGTGAATGCCGAATCAATTAATGAACGTTTTAATTTTCCGTATTAAAATGTATCCAAATTTATTGATTATTTATATTTAAAATGGATATATAAATGTTATGAGCACTCAAATAAAGTACTAAAATTTACCTGCATTAAAAAAATATATTGCCTTTGAAAGGCATCAAATTAAGTCGGACAATTCATTGCCTTGTATAAAATAGGTAATTGATTGATCGAAACAGCTTTTATTTTCAGCTAAAGATGTATTGAAATCGTAAATAATGTTCTTGGACGTAGGTTCATATAATCAAGGTTTAATCGATCACTTCTTTAGGGATAATTTTCCTAAAGAAAAATCTGAGAAAGGGTCTCCATAATACAAAGGACACAAAAAATATTTTTTTCTCGTATGAGGACACATACACATTAGGAAGTCAACGTACACATGCGTCTACGAGTACGGGTATATGACCGAGAGTGCCCTAATCAATGCCATCTATCTGATTTGTATATGGCCTTCATCGTGAGATGAATTTTACTATATTAAATATTCCAAAATGTTTAAGAACAACAAATAAGGGTTGCAATAATATTATTAGAGTAATAAATTTAGTTTGAGGGTAGATAGATTAAGCATTAATTTTATCTACCTCTATTAGGTAAACCGTTCTCTATTAGGTACCGGATTTTCAGTAAACCCTATTGGTTTACTGAAAATCTGGGGAAGATTTCATAAAGAAATTGTATTTTGTTTCTCGTGATGTAATTATACATTTTTTTAAACATTTATTGAATACATTAAATACTTACGATTTTTTGTTTATATTCTGTTCAAATTCATTTCAAATTGACATGAATTTGAACAGAATATAATGACAACCATATTTCAAATTCATCGATAATGGACAACCATATTACTTATTGAATATACACACTTTACATATTAAATACTTACAAATTAAATACTTACGATTTTTTGTTTATATTCTGTTCAAATTTATCTCAAATTCATATTCATCGATGATTGACAACCATATTTCAAATTCATCGATAATGGACAACCATATTACTTATTAAATACACACTCTGCATATTAAATACTTACAAATTAAATACTTACGATTTTTTGTTTATATTCTGTTCAAATTCATTTCAAATTCATATTCATCGATGATTGACAACCATATTACTTATTAAATATACACACTTAATTAAATATAATTTTGTTTTGTTTTTCAATTTAATTTTGGGTGTTTTGCCAAAAAAAATAAACAAACGACATGAGTTTATATCATTATTTGTATGATGATGAGTTATTTTACACAATAAAACAATAAGAAATTTACACAAATATACAAATATTGGTTTCATTTATAATTGCAGGTTTCTACATAATATTTTGTATTCTGTGCTTGTTACTACTAACGGTACTGGAACACTTCTTATTAGGAAGACGAAAACGCGCAAATGAAGACAATCTTTTATTTATTAAAATCACAAAGTTATAATTGTGAAAATAACAAATTTTCACCAATATATCTTAAATTACCAAAACACAAGGGCGAGAAGAACAAAGAGACACCAATATAAACACAGAGCGAGCGCGGCGTATACGCGTTTTGAATATTGTCTAATCTGAACACACAAATATTTGTCCGCCACCCCTTAAATACTATTTTAAAGGCGTTGCATGGGGTGGGGACAGTATTTGTAGCATTTAAAACTTACTGAACTGCGTCTCTTTGTTCTTCTCGACTACCTTTACAACTTACATAATCTTAATTTCTAAACATAAGAACATTTCTAAATATTTCTAAACATATTATAATAACATTAAAAAATACACTATTTTTTATGACACATAAAATTACATAATTTTTAATTTACTTAATGGTAAGACAATGTCCATTCGTTGCTCAGGCCAAGTTGTGTTATCGATATTGTACAATAGTTGGGTGGAATAAAAAATTATAAATCTTTGAATAGACCCATTCGGAAGATACACTCCCCTCCGTGAAACACGTTTCACCAAACGGTTCCCTTACTTAAATTCAGTCGAGTGTTAGCAATAAATAATTCAAAATAAGTAGACAACAGATTTCACAAAAAAATTTAAGTCACATTAACATTGACAATTTTTTTTTTTTTTTTTTTTTTTAAAGAATGCCTTCCTTCACAAATAAGGGTCCGTATACACGATAAATCAACTTCATGGAGGGTCTTTTTCTCCGAATACTTGTTAAAATATGTCTCCGGATTCTAGAGCTAAGATATGTGGCAAAATTAAGTCATAAATTATACTAATAATGATAGATATATCGAGACGTTTTAAATTTCGTCGCCAATTCTGACGTTTTCATGGCTGACGTCGCCCTTTTTAGGGCTAAAGAAAACATACTTCACTTGAATTATAGGTCCAGTGTTATTTGACGCGCCACGTGTCACATGACACGTTATCTCCCCGATTCATAGAATAACAAACGAAAAATATCACATTTCAAATTTTAATGCGCATATTATTTTAGCCCAACACAAATCTTCATCACACTCCTAAGTTTCGACCTTTTTCTTATCGACGTTAGTTAATCTATCATTCAACCTATTGGTACTTTGCCGAGAGTTTTTACCTACTCAAGTAGGTATTCTCTCTCATATTTCGAATGCGGTCAACGGTTGCGCTTATGTATGGGACATGTGGAGTAACTTATCGATATCCTTCCTATTTTTATTTTCGTTATATTATTTGTATCATTATTATGATTTATAATTATTATTACTATATTTTTTTTTTCATAATTATTATTATTATTTTTTTTTTTTTATTATAATTTTTTTTATTTATTTATTTATTTTATATTTATTTTACATCTAATATTGCAATTTTAGTGGCTGGCCTACGATATATTCCAGTGTTGGTTTTAATTTCCACCACTCTTACTTGTTTATTAGAACCGTGGTATATTTTCGTTATTACTCCTTTTGGCCACGTATTCCTTGGAAATGTGTTGTCACACAGAATCGCGATATCTCCTTCTTTTATGGGAGGTACCTTGTTGTGCCACTTTGGACGTTTTGTTAAGGTAGGTAAGTATTCCTTTACCCATCTGGCCCAGAACTGGTCGGTGAAATATTGTGCAATTCTCCATTGTCGTTTTAGACACATATCATCCTTGTTGAAAACACCAATTATTGGTGAATCATAATCATACCCTAACAAGAAATGATTCGGTGTTAAACTTTCACAGTCTTTACTGTCGAGAGATACGTGTGTTAAAGGCCGACTATTGACGATATTCTCTGCTTCTAATAATAACGTATGTAGTGTTTCCGGCCTAGGAGCTTGCTCTTTTAAAATAGCGTAAAAAGTCCGTTTGATGGACTTCACCAGACTTTCCCATGCCCCACCGTGGTGAGGGGAGGCCGGAGGTATAAATTTCCAAACTATTCTTCTATTGGTCATTTCGTTTGTAATCGTGTATTGATTTAAAGATTGGATTGATTGTTTCAACTCTGTATTCGCGCCCTTTAGATTCGTACCGTTATCACTCCAAATAGTGATGGGAACTCCGCGTCTGGCTACAAAACGCCGTATTGCTAATATTGCAGAATCCGTTGAAAGGGAGTCGGCTACTTCTATGTGAATAGCTCGTGTCGATAAACACGTGAATAATACGCCGTATCGTTTCTCATGCCTTCTTCCTATGGTAACCATCAGGGGCCCAAAATAATCCATTCCCGTATTTGTAAATGGACGAATGTTATGTTGCAGCCTTTCTGATGGAAGATTGCCCATTAAAGGAAACTGTGGTTTCGCTTTATTGTTTCTGCACGTTTGACATAAATAATTAACTTTTCTGACTGCCTGTCGCCCGTTTATTACCCAATATTTCTGCCTTAATTTGTTCAAAACGTACTCCACTCCGTTATGTCCACTTTTATCGTGGTAATATTTTATTAATAATTCAACAAACTGATCTTTATTGTGGAGAATAATAGGAATAGTTGCCCCCACTTTAACATCGGCTACCTCAGGGATGCGTCCTTGCAGTCTGATAATACCGTTATTATCTAAAAATGCGTTTAATTTCCTCAGCTTGCTTTCGTTTGGTAATACCTGATTCTTAACGAGACAATGTATTTCTTTCGAGAAACATCTTTTCTGCGCTTCCTTTATGAGGAAGTTTTCGGCTTTATTAACATCTTCCGGAAATAAAATTTTACCTTCTGTTTTTCGTTTGCAAATATCAACAAATTTAAATACACAGGCTACCGTTCTAAGTAATCGTACATATTTAGAGAATCTAGATAAATCTATAAAGTCACTACGTGTGTGTAGAGAGAGTATAGCTGCCGGTTTCAATTCTAATGTTTCATTATCAATGTTAATATCGTTTTTATTATTTTCTGAAGGCCAAAGTTCTATAGACTCCTTCAGGAAAGTAGGTCCTGCTAACCATTTGCCGTGCAAAGATAGGTCTAATGTAGAATTGTCTCGCGTCGCTTCGTCCGCTACATTTAACTTAGTCGGAATCCAGCGCCATGCGTCGGATCCGACTAGTTCGTCTATCTCACCTAGACGATGTGCCACAAAGGGTTTGAAGTTTCTCGAATCAGATTTTAACCAGCACATCACGGTTTTTGAATCTGTCCAGAAATGTTTAGAGTCAAATTTTACTGTGTGCTCGTCTGTTATCGCTTTACACAATCTACTCCCTAATAGGGCGGCTTGCAATTCTAATCGCGGAACAGAAATTGGTTTAATAGGAGCTACTCGAGTCTTACTAGCAATAAAGTTGACGAAAACATTTCCATTTTTATCCCGCGACCGATTGTAAGCGACGCAACACATCGCCTTCTCACTTGCGTCGCAAAAAATATGTAATTGCCTTTCTTCTATTTGGTCTATATATAATTCATAATGACGCGGGATTTTTACTAACTTTACGGCCTCTAAATCTTGTAGCCACTGTGTCCATTCTTTAAAATTACGATCATTTAACTTTGAATCCCAATTTGTTCCCGATCTCCAAACGTTTTGTAAGAGGATTTTAGATTTTATTGTCAACGGGGCTAGAAATCCCGGGGGATCAAACACTGACATTATTACCTGCAACATTTCTCTTTTAGTCGGACGTGTTCCTCCCGTGATCAATTCAACCGGTAATTTTTTAAAACTTATATCGAATGAGAGTGTATCCGAATTCGGATCCCATTGTAAGCCCAAGGTGCGTTGCATTGGCGTACTATTAACGTCGAAGTTTACTATTCCCTGAGTTCTATTTTCTTCTGGAATGAATTCTAATATTTCCGGAACGTTAGATGCCCAGCTAGTTATGTTAAAACCACCCTGTTGATGAATAAAATAAACATCTCTTGTTATTTTCTTCGCCTCCTCAATTGTATCGATGCTATCGAGGTAGTCGTCCATATAGTGTTTGCTACCAACTGCCCGAACAGCATCGGGATATATCGAGGCGTACCGTTCCGCATTTACGTTTCTTACATACTGTGCGGAGCACGGGGATGATTTTGCACCGAAAACCATCGATTTCATAACATACACGGAGGGTATACACGTTCTATCCATCCCTCTCCACAAGAATAATTGACACGGTAAATCGTCCTGTGATATTTTTATTTGAAGGAACATTTCTTGAATATCAGCTGTAAAGGCTATTTTATACTGTCTGAATTTAAATATAATACCCAACAAGGAATTGTAAAGATCTGGACCGGTTAAAAGTCTATCGTTTAAGGATACACCCTTTGTTTTAGCGGCTGCGTCAAATACCAGTCTTAATTTCCCTGGTTTATTTGTATTATAAACTGCAAAGTGTGGTAAATACCATTTGTTAGTACAATCTTTAAAGTAATTTGCATCAATTTTCTCCGCATAACCTAGTTTTAAATAATGATTTATTTTCTCCGTGTATGCCTTGGCGAAGTTCTCATCTTTATCCATCCGTTTTTCCAAATTAAAAAGTCTATCTTTAGCCATTTGCAAATTATCGGGCAGAAAATTATTTTCCTCCTTCCATAATAATCCCGTTTCCCAATGTTTATCCTTCAGTCGCGTAGTTTCGTTTAATATATGAATCGCTCGTTTATCGTCTTTACATATTCTAGGAGATATTTCCGAGTTATCTAACTGAAAACTACTTTTAATTAATTCGTGTAGCTCTGCGTTTTGTCGTTCAGTAACATGACAATTTATCTCCCCTGTAAGTCGTTGCGAATTTGGCACGTGTCCTAACGCCACCCATCCAAGCAGTGTATAAGAAACAGACAACGACTCTCGCGGTCCTTGGATTAATTTCCTAGAGATTATAAGTTCCCAGTTATTTTGCCCTATCAACATGCGCGGTTTAACGGTTTTATTAATGTACGGAGCATTCTTTAAATGTGGATATTTGTCTATGTACGCTTTGGTTACTCCAAGTTGCTCCGGTAGTTCTAGCTTCGATATCGTCCTCGCACTCGCGTTGAAGAATTTTCTCTCTCCCCGTCCTTTTATTTGTACGTTAATTAACATAGAGTTCGAGTCAGTGGAATTCATTTGATTGACTCCGTGTAATGCTAAGTCACTTATGGGACCCTTTAGGCCGATTTCATCAGCTACATCTGCTTCTAACAACGTTACGGTGGAACCATCATCGAGCAGAGCATCGATATTTACTTTACCCCTTGGCCCACTTAATGTTATCGGTATTATTTTTAGGAGTACTCGGTTATTCTCCCATGTATTAGTGACTTGTTCAGAATCTGTTTGAGAAGTGCTTGCGGGTTTTGATTCCGCCGTAGATGATCGTCCCGCCTTGTTGGCATTCTTTGTTAGTAAAAAATGATATTTATTATTGGGATTTCTTTTGAGGAAGAAGCAATTTTTTAATGAGTGTCCTTTATTTAGACACTTAAAGCAAAGGTCGTTTGCCTTTACTAAGTCCCATCGTTGATCGACGGATAAATTTTTAAATTTAGTACATTCCCAGATTTTATGAATTTCTTTACACGCGTTGTGGCATGTTCTTTCCTTCATTTCCTTCATAGCGTACACGTGTGCCCTCTCGGACTCAACTTTATATTTATTTTTATAGTTGTCTTTTTTATTGAATGCGTGTGACCCGTGAGGGTTATTATTAAACTTATTGCTTGGACGAGTAAATACGTTCATTCCGGAATTTTTCGAATTAATTACTATTTGCTCCAACCACGTCGAAAGATAACAAATAATAGGTTGATTGCAGTTGCGCCTGTCTTTATCTGTTATCCACAGCGCCTTTAGGCTATTAGGTAATTTATTTATTAGCGTAGATAATAACTCCGGGTTGTATAGGTGTCCTATATTGTTTAACGATTTTAGTAAGGCCACTAAATTTTTTACCTTACAGGAAAATTTAATAATGGAATCAGATCCGGCATTTTCCTCTAATTTGTGTAAATTCCGTATTTCAAATATTGTTTTTTCTATGATATACTCAGTATTCCCGAAAATGTTATCTAAAGTTGTTATTATTTCGTGAATATTACTCGGCGACATCAGCAGTGATGAAACAGCTTCGCGAGCTTCCCCCTTCAAAGATTTTTGCAGACGGTATAAGTTTTCTTCGTTAGATATTTTATATATTGATGTTGTATTATTAAATATCCCCTTAAACGCTATCCATTCCATTGGATTTCCGGTAAATATCGGTAAATCGGACGATAACCTTGGCCCCTGCGAATAATATGACAATGTCTTACCTATACATTCAGCGAGTTCATTGATGCGAGTCTCTTGATTATCTGCATATTGTTATGTGTCGGCTGATGTGAGCAACACTGCTCCGGAAGTTGGTAAGACGTCATCGAAGTCTGCCCAGCTGGTGGCTGCAGAAGTTGCGGCCCCAACTGCGGCGGCATCACGGATCGCGGCCCCCAGGGCAGCATTACAGGTTGTTGTCCCGTCGTCGGCAGCCCAGATAGCGGCCTCCGGGGCGGCATTGCAGATTGCGGCTCCAACGGCGGCGGCATCACGGATTGCGGCCCCCAGGACGGCATTAGAGGTTGTTGTCCCGACGTCGGCAGCCCAGTTAGCGGCCCACGGGGCGGCATTGCAGTTTGCGGCTCCAACGGCGGCGGCATCACGGATTGCGGCCCACAGGGCGGCATTACAGGTTGCTGTCCCGACGTCGGCAGCCCAGTTAGCGGTCCACGGGGCGGCATTGCAGTTTGCAGCTCCAACGGTGGCGGCATCACGGATTGCGGCCCACAGGGCGGCATTACAGGTTGCTGTCCCGACGTCGGCAGCCCAGTTAGCGGCCCACGGGGCGGCATTGCAGTTTGCGGCCCGAACGGCGGCGGAATCACGGATTGTGACCCCCAGGGCGGCATTACATTTGGCTGTTCCAACGTTGGCAGCACGGCTTGCGGCTCCAAGGGCGGCAAATGGTGTTCAGCTGGTGGCGTAGAATCTATTATTTCTTCATATGCACTACACTGATCCGCCCATTCCGATACTCTATCCATGGCGGATTTTTCTGATGCTCTTGATGATCCTTCCGCCATCCTAGCATAATGGACTTCTTCAGCATCTAGTGCCTTTTCTTCTGCCGCCATTCGTGCCTTTTCTGACGGTAGTTGCGACTTGTCAGCATCCGCCCTTTCTTTTGCGAGTCTTGCTCTCTGCCTGGTCACCCTCATTTGAGATGCAGATTGTTCCAGTAGCGCCTTCCTGGATCTCGTACTCCCACTTGTGCTGGTGGTCAGTGAAGGAGTTGGAGTTCGATTGGCTTCCATAGTGTTCCAGATCCGGCTCGAAGGACCAATTTGTTACTACTAACGGTACTGGAACACTTCTTATTAGGAAGACGAAAACGCGCAAATGAAGACAATCTTTTATTTATTAAAATCACAAAGTTATAATTGTGAAAATAACAAATTTTCACCAATATATCTTAAATTACCAAAACACAAGGGCGAGAAGAACAAAGAGACACCAATATAAACACAGAGCGAGCGCGGCGTATACGCGTTTTGAATATTGTCTAATCTGAACACACAAATATTTGTCCGCCACCCCTTAAATACTATTTTAAAGGCGTTGCATGGGGTGGGGACAGTATTTGTAGCATTTAAAACTTACTGAACTGCGTCTCTTTGTTCTTCTCGACTACCTTTACAACTTACATAATCTTAATTTCTAAACATAAGAACATTTCTAAATATTTCTAAACATATTATAATAACATTAAAAAATACACTATTTTTTATGACACATAAAATTACATAATTTTTAATTTACTTAATGGTAAGACAATGTCCATTCGTTGCTCAGGCCAAGTTGTGTTATCGATATTGTACAATAGTTGGGTGGAATAAAAAATTATAAATCTTTGAATAGACCCATTCGGAAGATACAGTGCTAGATTTTGGGGCTGGTTAATTATTTATAACTCCTTTGGCCACTGTTTACTCAGCTGAAGGGATGTCACCCCGTAATTAAACTAATATTGGATCACCCCCAATAAGAGGGGGTAGATTAAAAGAATAGCCTTCGGAAAGTATTGTACAATTATATTACTAAGACACAATATCTCTTGCAAAATACATCTAAATACGTATATAAAATTGGCCTGGATAATAAAGGCAATATTTTTTTTTTTCAACATTGGCATAGGAAGCTTTATTTACATGTTATAATATAATATTGTACCGTCGCTTATATTTATTGGTCCAAAATTAAAATGTATAATGTAATAAGTTAATTTTTGAGATTTCAAAATGATTTTATAACAGCAAAATGCAATACTAAACGATTCCAATAGAACTTTAAATATTTGGTAACCAAATAATTCAAAAACCTTTCTTCATATATAAAAAGAATTTAAACATTATATTTTTTTAAAATTAAATACCTTTTAAATATGGTAATCTAAAAGTAATAAAAATATAATTAAAACACAAAATAAAAAATACACAAAAAACTATTATACTATCATAAGTATAAACAATAAGTGTAAATTCCTCTCCAAGCACAAGAGCATAAGCTCTTTTTTGGAGAGGAACAGAGTAACTAGTATTACGATATGTTGAAAGTAGAAATGTCTAGTAAATTAATTAATTTGATATGTATTATTATTATTGTATTAAATAAAAATACAAAAAATACACTCTGATAACAGGCAACTGACACATTCTGTGTTCAGAAAATTTACTCAATACATGAAGGCCTACTCCATATTTTCAGTGGAGGACAGTTTCCGTATCGTGTTAATTTCCGCATTACAAAATACGAGGTTGCGTAATTTTTGACAAGGGCTTCGAAATAAAATCCTTTGAAAATAAACTTCCTTCAAAAAATATACATTTATTCATTAAAATTAGGTAGGCTACAAGATTTGTTTTTTATACATCAGATTTTTTAAAATTATGTTTTTGAGCTGGGCAAAGGGAGATACTTATCCATGTTACCATGTGTTAGGTGACTGAATAGAGATTAAGCATAATTTCATACAAAGGAAATATGATAGTCTGGCCATTTATAAGGCTTGAGATCTGGCACCGGGTGGTTAAAGTGATCACTTTTTGCACTGTATAACGTTCACAAATCTGTACATAATTAAACATTATTAAAATACTTATTGGTTACCGTACTTATTGGTGCATAGGGCACTGCATAGTATTAACGCAAGTGTTATCTTTATCGTTACTTACACGAAGGCAAGGTAATATAAAATAAATATTAGAGTGAAAAATTACTAATATTTGTTTTCATCCCGCCCAGGGAATCGAACCCAGGACCTCCAGCACGGTAGCTAAACACGCTTACTATTACACCACGGAGGCGCGGAGGCGGGCAAAAACCTTCCACATGAGGGTACAATAAAAATAAATTAAATTAAATGTTTTGTCGATGTTATATACAATACAAAACATTTTTTTAAAATAATTTTGTCAAATCATTACAAAAAAATTATTATGAGCCTACAGTTCAGTTTATTTTTATTGCTTATTTTTATAATACAAATTTATATGTCGCTCACTCCTTTCAACAACCTCAAATGAAATAAAAAAGATTTTTCAGAAGGTCGTTTTTAAAGTTTAAAAATTTATGGTAAGTATTAAAACTAAATATCAAGCCACTTATTGAACTTTTTACTGTGTAACAGACCTTTTTAGGTAAAACCTGAATGTTTTTTCTTCATTCGAAAAATATTTAGTAGGTATATTAAAAAAAAATAATTAAACAATACCTCTTCTTCAAAATGCAAAAACATCACTTTCTGCCTTGTAGCGGGTAAATATTAAGTTTAAAATATGCCGCTTTTGCTGGAATATAATACATTTTCTGGACATTCCTGGAAATTACGGAAATTGTCGATTTTTGAAATATGACGTTGTTGAAAGGAGTGAGCGAAATGTATATGTTTTATCCATGTTATTTAGAAAAAAAAATATTTTCGAAAAATAATTTTGTCAAATCATAACTAAAAAAATATAACGAATCTATCGTTCATTTTATTTTTATTGCTTGTTTTAATAATATAAAAAAAAAAAAAAAACAGTAAGACAAGACTGCCAAGAATCTAAACGAATAACAGTAATTAATCACATCAACGTCTATCTATTTTTGCCCAGATCCGAGATTATTGTCTTCTGAATTATTGTTATCATGATTTATTTACTTTGGCAAGTGAGGCGACAGATAAACCGATAGTAATTACTGTGGCTCGTGGAAAACAACAGCAATGTGTGAAAAAGTGATAAAAGAAGTTATTTATCCAGAAAATAAGAAAATAACTCAAAGAAAATTAATGGTTATTAATCTCGAAGTTTTTGCGTTAATTACGACATTAATATTTCTTTTACAATGATTAAAGAAAACACTTCGTTTTTTACCACTAGAGTTTTATTATAGACTACATGTTTCAGAAGTTAAACTTCCATCATTCAGGTCTGTATAATAACTAAAATATATAATATAAAATTGTTCTATAAATAAGAAAAGGGGAAAGTAAGGGGAAGGGGTTAGTCAAGGGACGGAGTTTAAAAACAAAGGAAAAATGGAAAGCAATGGTGAAGAATTTTGAAACTATATATTATTTAATAAATTATTATTAGAATTCAGGTTTTTTTGGATTTCTAAATTTTCAAGATAATTCATAATTTGGCCTTTATACGGAACAAGGTGTAATAATTTTAATTTATGATAGTGAAATGAGTGATTAGTATCCATTATATGATTTGTAAATTCAAAATTCTTCACCATTGCTTTCCATTTTTCCTTTGTTTTCAAATTCCGTCCCTTGACTAACCCCTTCCCCTTACTTTCCCCTCTCCTTATTTATAGAACAATTTTATATTTTATATTTTAGTTATTATACAGACCTGAATGATGGAAGTTTAACTTCTGAAACATGTAGTCTATAATAAAACTCAAGTGGTAAAAAACGAAGTGTTTTCTTCAATCATTGTAACATGTCTTACCACAAAGTTAATGCCGAAACAATAAATAAAATATTTATTTTGAAATGCAAATTGACAGAAATGTATATATTTCAGAATTAAATAATAATAAAACCCTTTCCCGCACCCCAATGGTGCATAGGGCACTGCGTCATATAAACGCAATGTTATCTTGATCGTTTACACATGAAGGAAAGGTGATCAGCCCTCCGCTTCAGGTATTTCAGGTTTTTTTTTTATTTTAATATGTTTGATACTGACACCTATATATTTGATTAAAGGATCTGTTTCTTATGTTTGTCAGTATCCAATTGTTTTTGTTCTTTACAAATGTTTAAAAAATAATAGTAATAATAAAAATTTTTTTTTTGAAAACAGTTCCTACACCCTCTTCGACCTTAAACGTCAGAAGGACACAAGTCTAAAATTCAGACTTGACTTCGAATACGGTGTTTGGATATGATACTTAATGTATCGAAACACGTGTCACAATAGATTTTAAGAAACAGTGGTAATTACTTAGTAAAACTTAAATTAAAAATGGATAGATTTTACCATAAAGTGAGTTTCGTTTCATTAACTAATTACATAAAACATAATTTAAAATATGATTTATTTTTTTCCAAGTGATGTATTGTACTATATTACAGTTAAATTATCTTGTACGTATATTTTGAATACCCATCACGTCTATACACGTATCTTGTCAAAAAGATAATTTTCTAGAAAAATCTAATACTACATAATCCAATATATTGTTGTTTTTCATACCTCAAATTGTTCGAGCCTCGGAAGCTCGAATCTCGAAGATTTACGCAATAAAGAATATTTTAAACCTGTATAAAAACATAAGAAAATTTCCACATTCCACTTCCTTTCCAACATTACTTTTTTAGATAATATGATAAAGACTGTATGTAGGTAAAAAAAAACTACAAGAAAACCAAGAAATTTATTTACAAAGCTGATACTGTTAATCATAATATTATCGTAATATTTTTCAACAGTATTCTCGTACATACTCGTACATATAAAAAGTTTTCCTAGATTTTTTTCGTGCAACTTTTCAGTCGTGTGAATAGATTTCCGTTTCATAATATTGTCAAGAGATCTTGAGGGTGACACGAGATCCGATCATATGAGAGATAGGGGTGAAACCTAAATATAAAGGTAGTAAATCAAATAATACTCCATCCCTTCAAAGGAATCCTCAATATTGTTTTATTGACTTTCTATTACTTACGTTTACATGACAGATATCACTGAAGAAACAATAGGTTTAAAAATATATATGCCTATATATATATATGTATATATATATATATATATATATATATATATATATATATATATATATATATATATATATATATATATATATATATATATATATATATATATATATATATATATATATATATATATATATATATATATATATATATATATCTATATATATATATATATATATATATATAAATATATATATACATATATATATGTATATATATATATATATATATATATATATATATATATATATATATATATATATATATATATATATATATATATATATATATATATATATATATATATATATATATATATATATATATATATATATATATATATATATATATATATATATATATATATATATATATATATATATATATATATATATATATATATATATATATATATATATATATATATATATATATATATATATATATATATATATATATATATATATATATATATAGACTTTAAACATACTTATGTTTCTTTTAACATACTAGTTTTATTAAAATAATTTAATTTTCTTTTTAATTTCTGCCATTCAATTTTGGTTGTGAGCCAACGAGGTTTAGAATTTCATATTTTCCTCTTGTTAGACTCCCACGTATTAGCTTAACCAATGTAAAGAGATAAGAAAGAAGATTTATAATTTCCTTTAAAAAGTTCAAAGATGGCTCAACTTTATTGCGATTAGAAGCACAGCTCACGGAAGAGTAAAGGCAAACACAAAACTGATTATATATGCAATTTGTTACAAAGCTCGAGGTGGAAAGTTTCCCTTTGTAATACAAAATATCTTCTTCTTAGGGTGCAACGAATTTTCCTTTTTTACATATAAGACTCAGTAACAAGTAAAAGCTCAACAAAGATCAATGTTGTTGTATTATTCAGTAATGTATTTAAATATTAACATTTCTAAATATGATGTTACTATTTATTCTCGATTTCCTTTAACGTAAAGCAGTAATATCTTCACTCTGAGCTCCTTTCTTAGAATGTCAGTGTCATAACAAACGATTGCAGGACTGACACACTGCATTTTTACAATCGCAATTCCAATGCCCTTTGCACCACTACGGACAGGGGCTGGAAGAAAAATTATTTAAAAATACGTTAAAAAGTTGTTTTTTTTCATCCGATTATTTATGAAGATCATCTTTTGAAAATTTCAATAGATAAGATAAACATGTGAGTGCTATACATATTACTATTGCTTCGTGGTTGCTAATATTTTGTTAATTTTTTTAGAATATATATAATATATATATATATATATATATATAGAGATTTCAATAGAATACGTGCAGCCTTTTTTTACGTAGATTGTAAAAAAGCACTTTATTCAGTGTGTCCAAATTTTTGTTAAAAAATAATGGATTCGCTCCATCTAGTAGTTTCATTGAAATATCACCATAGATAATAAGTCTATTGAAATGGTAAAATGAGATCCTAAGCATTTTCAAGGATAACGACCTGTCATTGCCTGCTTCACATGATCACTTACCATTCACATTCACTATTCAAAATACATTTTTTCGGGAAATTAATTATCAGGTGTTTTAAAGTAAACAAAGCAATTTGGAAAATCAAATTTATTATGTACGTAAATTTCATGAAGGTTTCAGCTACATATCTTACTAATTTCAACCAGAGATATCGCAGATGAAATTTTACTCGAAAAGTGTAGATATTACTTTTGTGGTTGTTAATCATGAGTAGTATCGTTATTGTCGTTGTGTGTATAAATTGACTTCATGAATATACTAACCACGGGTTGAAAATGTCCTATAAATGTCCAGACTTTCATGTTCCCTTCACAACTTAATCTTAAATTTATATTGAATAAAAACTGGACATGTATTTTATTACCGTATTTTTTTTACTTAAATCGTTGCTTAAATAAACCGTGTCTAAAAATGTTCTTTCGTATTCAATAATAACAGGCAAAAAATAAGCAGCAGGTCACAAAAGCTTGATAAAGCTTCTGGTTCAGTTGCCAGGACACCTATAAAATTCACCTAATCATATTTATTATGTAACAAAGTTTTCTTATTTCCGTCCGTGTTATCCTTTTGTGTCCTTAGGAAGTTCCCTGGTGTATAAATAATTTAAAATGGCGTTTCTAACAATGGAACAAAGGGTTGTAAATTTTTTCTTATCAAGGTTTATGCATTAACACTTTTGAAACCTGTGTAAAAATACATGATTTACGATTTCAGTAAATAAGATGAATAAAACATAATTTCAATAAAAAAATATATTTTTTGACATTTTAACATATCGCTCACTCCTTTCAAGAACGTCATAAATCAAAAATCGACTATTTTCAGTTGTGCATGTTTTCGGAATACCCAGAAAATGTACTATATCCCAGCAAAAGAGACATATTTTTAGCTTAATATTTACTCGCTACAGGACAGAAAGTGTTGTTTTTGCATTTTGAAGAAAAGGTATTGTTTAATTAAAAAAATATAAATTAGTTATTTTTCAAATGGCGAAAAAACCTTTAGGCTTAATCTAAAAAGATTTGTTGCACAGTTAAAAGTTATTTAATAAGTGGCTTGATATTTATTTTTAATAAATTGTATTATATTTTAAAACTTTGAAAACGTTCTCCTGAAAAATCAGGTTTTGTGATTTATGACGTTCTTGAAAGGAGTGAGCGATATATGAAGAAGAATATGAAAGTGTGGACATTTACAGGGCCTACGACCTGTTATATGCTGGTTTCGTAATCACTTTACACACTTGTAACATTCACCATTCTACCCATGATTGACAACCACACTACTAGAATTTTGGAATTCATTGATATATTCGTGGAAGAAGTCATAGAATTGAAAAGATTAGGAAGAGTTCTTTCTGGTGGTATGGACATGTGGAGCAAATGGATAGCGAGAGAATGACTAAGAAAATATTTGTGGCGAATGTGAGAGGGAAAACAAAACGAGGACGACCGAAAAAGACTTGGCACGATCAGATCAATTAGAACCTAAAATCTGACGGTGTCAAAAGTTTGCGTAATCGGAGGGCATGTATGACTTGATGTATGGATATGAAGGAGGCGAGGAGTGTATGTCAGGACAGAAGAGTGTGGCGTTCCATCCTTTCTGCCTACCCCTGATGTGGTAAACGGCGTGATGGTAGTAGTATTAGTAGTAGATATATAAACCATATCATGACGTTCCATAATTGATTTCACAGCAGCCATCTATGATTGGATTTGGAAAACTTTTATTTAGCAGAGACCCTTTTATTTGTATACAAAATCTGTACCCGGATTATTATCTATGTTGAGATGTCAAAAAATATAATGTACATAACTGCTAAGTGGAAAAATGTTGTGAAATTCTTAGTAGCCTAAGGTTAATTTTTCAATACCGTCACCAATCCAGAGCACAACACTGATTGAACATGTTTGACAAAAATGAATCCTGTGTTGACGTGTGCTTCCTGTGTTTATTTTTAATTTTGTCTTTATTTTCAAAATGTCCATATTTCAATGTTATAAACATATTTGTAAAATGAAAATTTACTAGTTGTTGAATAAAAATATTTGAATTCGAGTTTCACAATGTTTTTTAAGAAGATATGGTTGAATTTAATATAACATAATTAATAACATCGCCGAGAACAAAAACTCAAGCTTAAGTATGGAAAAAATTTAAAACTGCCATTTTTCTTTGATTACTCATCGAAGCTTAATAATGGCTCAGTTAATACTTACAATAGAGCTATCTCTTAACCTCTCAGATTTAAAATTAAGGACTGAAGGGTTTAAGTGATAACTTCAATTCAGAGAGTAAAACTTAACTTCGTAAGCTGTAATCTGAAATAACTATCCAGTTCGCTGCACAAACTTTCAGAACTTTTCGAATTTCTCGTTTCCAATCTGATTGCACTAATTACTCGGTGTTAAATGATAAAATTCTGATTGTAGATTGGACTTCATTAATACGACGATTGGCCTTTCAATACCAACTATTGAATGTTTTATCGTGGGTAGTTGATTGAATGTTACATGAAGTCAGTAGAATTAAATTATTTTATAAAGTGATGTGGTATATAACCTTACTTTAAATTGAATTAAATTACTTATGAGTATTTTGAATAATATTTCTACCCAGATTTCCATATGTTGCTTTATCCATTTTAAGACAATTTATTTATCTGATTTAAACCCTAACAAAACTGAATGATTACAATGAAATAAACGAAAATAAATCTGTTAAAATAGGTATATATATATATAAATGTTATTACAATTTAAATTTTTCATGCATTTTTTGTTAGGTACTTAAAATTTCAAAAATAATCCCGATTGTTCACAATGGGATCATTTTTACAACGTGGGTACTTTAAATTTCAAATTCGTTATTTGGTTTAAAATATTAAAGACAAATTTCCATTTTCATGTTTATATTTTCTGTGGAAAAAATCCCGTATTAAAAAACCCTAACGTGGTAGCTTACCATTAGGCCGTGCGTCAGAAGCCTTACATATTAATTCACAAGTATATGGATACATTAAAATGATGATATATTTTTTTCTATTTTTCCTAAATAAAGCTAATTCTTTGAAAATATTTAGAGGTACTTTTTCTAACAATATTAGAATAATATAATATTATCCAGTCTAACCAAGGCTTTTTGTTCAGTGATATTTCATCGCACAAACAAATTATCAAATGCTCGATAAAGAAAATAGGACAACAGTAGAGACCTTTTAAACGAATGCTTTTTTGATATTGTGTGTGCGTAAATGGTGCATAGGGTACGGTATTAGATTGATGGAGTATCTCGATCAAATTATATTATCAATCCAACGCTTCATATTCTTAAATTTTTACACAAATAATAATTTACTCTGCACAGTACGTAGAATCTCGTACTTTGTATATATATATATAAATATATATATATATATATATATATATATATATATATATATATATATATATATATATATTTATAAATATATATATATATATATATATATATATATATATATATATATATATATATATATATATATATATATATATATATATATATATATATATATATATATATATATATATATATATATATATATATATATATATATATATATATATATATATATAAATATATTTATTTGCATGACTACTACTACCATCACGCCGTAGTAGGCAGAGAGGATAGAACGCCAAACTTTTCTGTCCTGACATACACTCCTTGCCTCCTTCATATCCATACATCTAGTCATACATGCCCTCCGATTACGCAGACTTTTGACACCGCCAGATTTTAGGTTCTGATTGATCTGATCGTGCCAAGTCCTTTTCTTTTTCTTTTTCTTTTTCTTTTTACGTGACCCTGTGTCTATATATCTGCTCCATAAATTTGAAAAAAATCTTATATAAGCCTATAAAGTAAACTAAAAGCAATCATCCTTCATTCGAAATGCATAGATATCGAAAGCACTTACGCCAAATTGAGTGAGGTAACCTGATTCTGATACCCCCTTTCACATTGCCAGAGCTTTATACTTTCAAAGTAAAAATATACACATGTCAATGTTAAAAGCGAAAATTCGAGATTGATTTAGCCACATTTTAGGGGTAACCCCTAGATATCACAGTGAAATTGTTACGAGGCGTTCCTCAGAAGACAAATTAAGGCTTTCGAGGATATAAAACAAAGCCTAGATTTCCAATATTGTGTGATCCACCCTACAATGTATAGAGCCTTGAAGTTGGTTAGGAAAGTCAATTTGCGAAACATTTTAGGGTAGAAACTTAATTAGATACGCGAGCTCGACTTTGGATTCACTATAAGGAATGTTTCACGTCGTCCGGGGGTCGAATGTCAGGGTTTCGAGTGTTATGAATTGTTCGAAAGTGGTTTGTCAGCAATTGTCGAACCATCCCGCAGTAATTATATTTTTTTTAAATGTACAGTTTTATATATCGGTGTGTGTATTTAAGTAATACGGCTACTGTCCAAAGCAAGTAGCTCATAGGGCACCTAATCGAAACAACGCGATGTTAACTGCAATAACTGTAATTTAATACAATATTGAAGTGAAGGACTTAAGGATGAATGAAATTAATTTTTGTTTTTTTTTTTCTTTATTTTAAATTCTTTTGCATTACATAAATTCAAAAACAAAAAATATTAATAAAAAATAAAAATGAATACAAAAAAGATCCCACAAAGGCATGGCCCTGTGTGGGTATACAAAATAATTGTAAGTGTATATAACAAATAATATTAATATATCTGCGTATCATTTAGGAAAGTCTTAACCAAATATGAGAATAAAAACAATATCCACATCAGTCGAAAATCAAAATCAATTTTTGATTTTTTAAGTAATTTTGACCAATTTTGAAGTGATCAAATTAATGTTTTAAAACAACATTGTTTTCAATACAAATCAAAATAAACAAGATAGCAGTAAATATGGTGTTAATGCAAATCAATGTTAGTAGCTGAAAACAAGAAAATAATTCTAACATCCATGTCATTACAGTTCTTCTAAGTTGTTCTTACGGAGACTCGAATATGAGCGGAATTAAGTAAGCACCACACTTTATATGCGTATTTACCTTCTCTGTAAGGCAAACCATAAGTGGATTGTTAATAAGCACTTAATTATTATGTGCTAAGACTTTAGATTGCGCGTACAAATGTATTCCGACTGTGTCGAGCGCTTATCGAAGTTTAATTTAAATGTCAGATTACTTATTAAGTGTTTCGACTTTGAAATGAGATGTATATACTATAGATATCTTTGTTTTAAGGAAAGTCTAGAGCTAAAGTAACGTATCTAAGGAAGTACGTATCGACGAGTCATCATACAATATGAATTCTGTCGGGTTGTGGTCCCGTGGTGAGTTCCGTGGTGAGCAGATTTGAGTCAGAGTTTTTCGTTTCGAACCCTCTCTACTATAATCTGATACCTATTTCTAATAATGAGCCGCTCAAGCTCTGAGAAATAGTATGAAATTGAAATTGTCCGCCTCCGTAGTGTAATGGTCAGCACGCTCGGCTACCATTCTGGAGGTTCCTGGTTTCATTCCCAGGGGGGTAAAATAAGTCAAAGTGATTTTTTCACTGTTATATTTATTCAATATTACCATGGACTGGTACCTGAAGCGGAGGGCTGATCACCATTCCTTCATGTGTAAAACGATCAAGATAACACTACGTTAATATGACACAGTGCCCTATGCACCATTGGGGTGCGGATAAGGGTTTTATTATTATCTTATTATTATTTCTCTTTTAAAACCCGAGCACTAGGGCCGAGAACCAGGACTTACGACCTAGTATTTGGCTGGCTTAAGTGACCACTTTGTATAGTTTTATAACGTTGAATCTTTTATGACATCGTATTTGTTGTGATTAATAATGATATTAGATACATTAAAACACGTTTCAAAATAGATTTAGGAAATTGTGTAATTTACCATTTTTTTAAATTGATAGATATAGATAGACACTACATACAAAGAGACTAACGAATCAATTTAACAGAAAAGAAATTACAGTAGAGTAATGTAGTTTGTCTCTCAAAAAAAAAGTTTAAAAATGTTGAAGTGCTCTCTCCAGAAATCAACGAAGCGAAATACCTTAATCAGGAAGGTAGGTATATTAATGATAAAAAAATAGCTAACTAACCACTCTGTCCTTGTAAACAATATTCGCCTTTTCCACAATCATGCATTTCCTCATACATACCCGCCGATTAATCCAACTCTTGAACTGACCATGCCAAGTATTTGAAATACTTGATCATGCCAAATTTTCCTCGGTCTTCCTCTGCTTTTACTTCCAACTACATTTGCCTCATTTTTTTTTATCATTTTCTTTACTCATTTGTTCTACATGCCCATACCATCAAAACACACCTTTCTTAATTTAATCTTTATTGCCTTTCTCACCCTACCATTCTTTCCTTATTTCACCATTCGAACATCTGTAATAAATCTTTTTTTCACATTCGTCACAGGGATCGCATTTCGACTGTATTACGTATACTTTAATTCTTCGTTTGGCAACTCCATACTTCACATCCATATATTCGAGGTACCAGGACATTTATTTATCAAACTATGTATTCCTCACTTATTCGTCCCACATTTTTTTTAATGTGTGTTTAATGCCAATCTGTGGTCCCGTGGTTAGTGTTGCGGACTCTTGAGTCAAAGTTTTTGGTTTCGAACTAACTTTACCACAATTTGATACCTATTTTTAATAATGAGCCGCTGAGGCTCACAGAAACAGTATGAAATTGAAGTATTTTTGTAAATAATAAAAAAAACAAATATTTCTCTTTAAAAAAATGTGTGAAAAAATAAAGATTACTTAAAAGTTGTTCAATTATATTTTTTAATTTATTTTTCAAAACATATTACATATATAAATCGTAAATATATATAATTTTCCCGATGAGTAATTTCTAATTTTCATTTTGGGACATGGGACTAAGGTTAACAAGACTGGAACACAAATAATAAAGTTACATAACAGATTTTTTTAAATAACCAAAACTAATACATGGCAAAATATAAAAACAATAAACACGTATAATAAATAGGCATAAGAAGCATATTTAAAAGAAATAAATGAGAAAAACATAAGGTAAGACGCATATTTAAAATAAACAAATGAGAAAATTAGAAAAATGCAAAAATATAACAATTGAGAAAATATAGAAAAACATAAGGTAAAAACAAAATAAGAAAATATGACTAAACATTACATATACCTACATCATTCCATATTTTATAAGTATTTTTTCAGATCATTTATTTTATATATATTTTTAGATTTGTAAAATATAAGGCGAGGAGGCGTAATTCCAATATAAAGAGGCAATTATTTGGTTAGGTCATTAGATTCTTATGTCTAAAGGATAACAAAACTTAGGTCTATTCTTACAAGGAATAATTCGTTTACAGCTTAAAGGAAGGCGTTTAATTGAATCAACGACTGCTTTATTGTATTTAAATGCTTTTACGATAATGGACTGCGGTTGAATTCAAATGAGTATTAATATTGAATTAAGAAAATTAACTCATTTTTGCAACCCTGTTTCTTTATAAAGCAAGTCATAAAATAAACCACTAACTCGTACTTAATAACTTTAATTACCAGAATAACTGTTGTATTGTAATAGTCAATAGTAAAGTTTAAATTTATGAGGCGAATGTTATTGGGAAAAGAAGCAGAGGAAGACGGAGAAAAGCATGGCACGATCAGGTATGCCAAATACTTGAAAGTGGTCAAGTTAGAAGTCGTAACAATCGGCGGGTATGTATGAGGAGATGCATGGACGTGGAAGAGGCGAAGAATGTTTGAAAGAAAGATTTAAATGCAAAATTTAGTATCGCCCTTGCCATTAAATGAGTGACTTTTTATCCCATTTATGTGATGTCTGGAAGCGGGGACAATTTTAATAGATGAAAAACACTTTGAGATATACCCATAAACATGATAACATCTTTTATCCCTCATTTAAAACCAGCGGTACACAGGGCACAGCATGAAATAAATGCAGCATCTTGAGTGTGTCCAAATACTTGTTCACAAATCTAGATTTTCTCCAATTATAGGAGTTATTTATCATATTATCTCAACCGAGATAAAAAAAATATGATAAATAACTCCTGAAATCGGATGTAATCCATGTTTGTGATTATATATTTGGACACACTCAAAATGTTGATAGTAAATTATGTGGTCAAATTATAAGCTACCCGTCTCTTCGTCAGGACAATCATTACCACAGCATGCAAACAATACTACCCTTCACTACCATAACACTATTTACACACTTAAAACACACAAAATGTTTAACACATGCGATTTTGGTCGACCCGAAGACCAACATGCACTAAGGGTTGCAGCACAAACATGCGTTAAGAGCCGAGGTCAAACATGCACTATTAGTGGTAGTGATTGTCCCGACGAAGAGACGAGCACGTCTCGAATAGTTGATATGGAATAGGTACTATACACACACACACACACACACTCGCCCCAACCAACATAACTTTCATAAGAATAGCATTTTCGGAGGATTTTTTTAATTGACTGTAGATTTGTTAATTATTGTTGTATATTGTTTTGTAGTGGCTGTAAAAATCCCAAATAAATAAATAAAAATAAAATGAAACCGGTAGACATAAAAATCTCTGTGAGTGGTTATATACTAATATTACTAACATTTTTCTATCTATTACTATGTTTATACTAGATTGCGTACAATACTGATGTAAGCAAAGTGTGTTTATGTGATACTTACAAACATTACCGAAGAGATTCGAAGAGTTGACGCTAAAACTGTCACGTTGTCTCGTTGAATGCCAGCTTTAGTGTTTTAATGTATTTCTCTTCTGAGATTTACAGACTCGTCTGCCATAATTATGGTATAAATTCTGCGGACAAAGAAATATGCGGACGTCTATTTTGAATATTTATTATTTTGCGTGCCAGGACTCCAGATGTGAGCGGAGAAGTGATTACTGCCCGATGTGACCTCTGCGCCGCCGAACCTCTTCTTCTTTATTCGGCTACACCCCTCTCCTAGTCCGGGTCTTGTAATTCGTATTTATTACTTCCTCCCCGAGCCGGGGCAGGGGCGGAGCGTGAGGTCACTGCGTAACAAGGGCACTGTAAATATTTAATCATTAATCACTGGAATTTCGGAGACTCTTAAGAAAGCTTCGTAACTCGTTTACTTATTATGTCGTTGACCAAGTTTAAAAGGAAAATGTCGCCCATGTCGCTACAAAACCTCCCGTTCCACCAATTTGTTAAAATCGAGTTTTCAGCCTTTTGTGTTTTTCACAACATTTTGAGCGCGACCGAAT
Organism: Brachycentrus maculatus; assembly: GCF_059751285.1. Taxonomy (NCBI): domain Eukaryota; kingdom Metazoa; phylum Arthropoda; class Insecta; order Trichoptera; family Brachycentridae; genus Brachycentrus; species Brachycentrus maculatus. The sequence goes on from NW_028280891.1 coordinate 1,451,945, forward strand.
TTTCATTCGAAAATGCTGTATTTTCTCCACTTCTAGGAGTTGTTTATTTTAAGATTTTTTCTTTCAAAGTCAAGTAGTATCGGGTTGTGGTCCCGTGGTTAGTGTCGCGGACTCTTAAGTAAGAGTTTTTCGGTTCGAATGCACTCTACCGCAATTGAATACCTATTTTTAATAATGAGATCACAGAAATAGTATTAAATTTAAGTATTTTTGCATATAATACAAACACAAATATTTCTCTTAAAAAATACTGAATATATTTAATTCCTAAATAGAACAAATCCAGCAGAAGTTTATGAACTGGTTTAAAAAATAACAATAGCATTCCAAAAAAATTAAAGATTTACATTTTGACATCGCAACATCTGTCTGGATATTTAAAGGACACTTCTTACCATGAACGTCAACAGTACTATTTTTTTTATCTACTGATAGATTAAGTTTTTAAAACAATGCGACAGTCAATTTCCTTTTTTTCCATGACTTGTAATATAATAAAGACTGGCAAACAAGAAATCATAAGGATATGATTAAAATAATGTAGGTTATTTTAAATAGTCAATTTAAAAAGGTTAGATAAAATATTATCAGAAATAGAAATAGTAAAACCCCTCAGGTATCTATTTTTTAGGTATCACTTTTTTACAAAAAATAATATTATTTTTTGACATCTCATCAAAGATGAAGAAGAATATGGAAGTCTGGGCATTTACGGGGCTGACTACCGTCATAGGCTGGTTTAAGTGATCACTTTACACACGTGTAACATTCACCAATTCTACCCATTATTGACAACCACACTACACTACTCAAATTCTTAGAAGTTATAATATATATTCGTGTTTTTATTATTTACACATCATATTTATTTATAAATAATATATTATAGTCATTTTTTATTCTAAGATAGCTCCACGAAGAACATTTCAACTATTGCTTTTTTATAATGTTAATCGTAATACCAGCAAAGATAATTTTAAATGTCAGAAGCAAAAAGATTTTTTCTTGAAATTCACTCGTTTACCCACGTCCCACTTGAATTCCTATACAATGCGAATAAAAACAGAATACATAAAGCTAGACCAAATTCTTTATCTTTCACTCTTTCTTAAAAGCACAAAAAGGCTGTTTATTTACTTAATAGGGACTCCTCTATTATCACTAGTTAACTGACTGAATTACAATTAATGAAATGTCCGCCTCCGTAGTGTAATGGTCGGCACGCTTGGCTACCGTTCTGGAGGTCCCGGGTTCGATTCCCAAGGGGGGTAAAATAAAATATAAGTGATTTTTTCACTGTAATATTTAGTCAATATTACCATGGACTGGTACCTGAAGCGGAGGGCTGATCACCTTTCCTTCATGTGTAAACGATCAAGATAACACTGCGTTTATATGACACAGTGCTCTATGCACCATTGGGGTGCGGATAAGGGTTTTATTATTATTATTATTATGTTTTTATACTATATATATATATATATATATATATATATGTGTGTGTGTGTGTGTGTGTGTGTGTGTAAATTTCTATATTTTGAACACAATAACTTAATTTTAAATCATTATACGATATATTTTAATACGATTTAATTATGTAATCGATGTAAAAAAAATACAATGTTTTTCTTAAGACTAATCCATACTTCAAATGATCTGCAATAATTTGCAAAACATTTAGTTTAGAGGGTTTGTGTGGAAGTGTAATCCTTACTTTTGCTTTCCTTTATTCGAGATATCTTTAGTTTTCAATCTAAAAAGTTGCTTCCAAGTCACTAACTAGTAGTTACTGCCACGAGATGTCTATAGCTATAAATGAGAAATCTATAATTATATGAGATATCCATAGCTATATAACGAGATATCTTTAGCTATACGACAAGATAGCTACACATACACAGCGAGATATATTTTTTTCACATAATACATTATAAAAATAATACATTTATTTTTATTTATTTATTTTTTTATTATAAATTTTTTAATCAAAGATACATTGTATGGCAAAATAGTCAACATAGTTACATATTTTTTTTTACGTGCTACCTCACTAAGAGAGCAGATTGCTCGTGTTTAGAGAGGGAGTTCGCTTACAGAGTTTTAATACTATTACATTTAAAAGAACAATTATTAACATATTTTTTTGCAGAGACCCGCTGGGTCACCTTGTGTGTCTTGTCAGTGGAGTTCTTTTTACATACATTTTTTTACTGTTTTTATCCATTTTCAACCTTTTATACACACAAAAAGAGAGATTTTTTTTACGATTTTCATAGAATCAACTCTTGATCATTTACCCTTTCTTTATTTTACCTTTGTTCCATATTTTATTTGACCTCTTACCTCCGACGGCAACAAATTAAAAATGTTTGGAACGATATATTGCAGTGTTCGACTCCCATATTTATTTTTAATTCATGGGACTATAAAACGAGACGTAAATCGTGTATCATGATTGTGTACTAGAATATATCTATAGCTACCCAACGAAATATCAATAAATATACAATGTCTATGTAGGTTCCTGCAAATTCAAAGCTGTAGCAAAATACTGTTAAACTTAAATAATAAAAATAGATTTTAACCCAAAGTAGCTCGGAGTTTCGTAGTATGTATGTAAAGTGGATCACCTACGCGTTTGGCCGAGTGCCAATAGAAACATTTTTAGTTCGAACCACTGACTTGCATCTTATCCAAGGATACATTCTCAAACTTTACACAATTATTCTTGTTTCAGTTTCTTCTTAAAACATTTATCAACATTCAACAATTTTTGAAAACGATTATCTTGTTTTATTTATTTCATCACATATCGCTCACTCCTTTCAACAACTTCATACATCAAAAAACTTGATTTTTCAAGAAATCGTTTTTAAAGTTTAAACATACCATGAAATATTTTTAAAATAAATATCAAGTAATTTACTGAACTTTTTACCGTGCAAAAGATCTTTTTATGTAAAACCTGAATGTTTTTTCTCCGTTTGAAAAATATTTTGAATATTTAAAAAAGATAATAAAACAATACCTTTAGTTAAAAAGGAAACACAACACTTTCTTCCCTGTAGCAGCTAAATATATTTCTTTATAATAATAGAAGGTCCTTCTCCTTCCTGCTAAACCTATTATTTTGTATAATACCCTTTTTTTAATCTCTGAATGTTTTTAAATAGTTTTATAACATAAATATGGAATTGTTTAATTGGCTTTTTTTTAACGTAACTATTTTTTATTAATATAATGTAATGTCTATTATTGTTAACGAAACTAATGTTTATTACATCTTTTTTTATACGTAAACTGTACAATTCCCAAATAAATAAAATAAAAAATAAATATTAAGTTTAAAATATGCCGCTTTTGCTGGGATATAGTACATTTTATGGGCATTCCGAAAACACGTACAACTGAAAATTGACGATATTTGATTTATGACGTTGTTGAAAAGTGTGAGCGATATATAATTATTAGTTACATATTTTTGTCCTCAATAAGTTTTTCGGTGTGGCCTCTGCCTAATTAAAAAACTTCCTCAATTCAACCATAGATGGTGCCGAGAGCTCACATATGAAAGAAAATGTCAATTTGAGGATGAATATGTACATAAGTTCTAAAACATGAAAAGTGTGATTGTCAATCATGGGTAAAATGTTAAATGTTATGCGTGTATAAAGTGATTACTTATACTAGCCAATAATAGGTCTTTAGCCTTGTAAATACCCGGACTTACATATCCTTCTTCATCTTTGTTGAGTTATCAGCATATTATATTACCTTTTTCGTTATTTGCATTTTTGAAGACAAAATCAATGTTATCTGCTTTATGAAGGTTGTATAATACATATAATAATAATAATAAAACCCTTACACGCACCCCAATGGTGCATAGGACACTGCGTCATATAAACGCAGTGTTATCTTGATCGTTTACACATGAAGGAAAGGTGATCAGCCCTCCGCTTCAGGTACCAGTCCATGGTAATATTGAATAAATATTACAGTGAAAAAATCACTTATATTTATTTTACCCCCCTTGGGAATCGAACCCGGGACCTCCAAAACGGTAGCCGAGCGTGCTGACCATTACACTACGGAAGCAGATAATATATATAGTGTAATAAACATTTTGAAAACATATTTTGCTTCCCAAACTAGGAGATTCTGTATTGTAAAATAACACGGAGGAGAATTTGAAAGGTTTTTGAAGTACAGCTGTAAATTAAGACTTATCAAACCTTTTGCACAACGCACCCTGATAAAAATAAAATAAAAAAATAAACATTTCAGAAAAAAATAGTACTAATGTTGAGAATCATCTTTTGTGAATGAAAAGTTACCCCTAACTGCTGTAAATACGTATAGTGACGTCACCAGACAGTCTGGAGGGATGTCTTTCATCTCCCTCATTGCTGAATGGATATCTGCCTTAATGTAACAAACGGATCGTAAAATAACTTACTATCCCCCCGTCCTTGTCCTTTTCTCACAATGATACATGTATTATGTATCAAATTTTAATGTATGTTACGATAATATCGTGTTTATAAATTAATTTGAAACCCCAAAATACATTAAATAAAGATAATTAAACGGTATAGGTGTCTCAATTCGAGATGACACATCTATCGTTTTACATGAAAGATTGGCTAAGAATTAGGACCTGGCAATTGGCTGTACCTTGATCACTTTATACACTTGTGTAACGTTCACCGTTCTGCCTTTTATCAAATATCCATATTGCATTAAAAAAGAGAAGAATGATACATGCTTCATATCGAGTTGAAACGCTTTTAAAATTGACATTATATGATAAATAATATCAATATTGTTAAAAAAAATGCTTATAATTAAATACATGTCTAAACACATTGACAGAGTAGTGGTTTTCTAATTTTACTGACAGGTATTTATTCTAAAAAATATTTACAATCAATCAAGTTACAATGATTAAAGAAAACACTTCGTTTTTTACCACTTGAGTTTTATTATAGACTACATGTTTCAGAAGTTAAACTTCCATCATTCAGGTCTGTATAATAACTAAAATATAAAATTGTTCTATATTTTAAAAAACGAAATGTTTTCTTTAATCATTGTAACATGTCTTACCACAAAGTTAATGCCGAAACAATAAATAAAATATCAATCAAGTTGTGGTCCCGTGGTTAGTGTCGCAGACTCTTAAGTCAGAGTTCTTGGTTCGAACCCACTCTACCACAATTTGATACCTGTTTCTAATAATAAACCGCTTAGGCTCGCAGAAACAGTATGAAATTGAAGTATTTTTATAAATAATAAAAACACAAATATTAATCCTTATAAAAAAAAAAATTATAAAAATGCCGTTAACTATATATAATGCTTCCTTTACATAAGTCAATGACTATGGAATTTTATAAAGACCGTAATATTAAACCAATCAAAACAATTTAATTTTGTGTAGCAAATATAATATTTTTAGCGTTTTACTAAAAAAATATCGAAGATAGGAAAAAGATCGTGTACTTTGTTGAAATATCAGCTAAAATGGAAAATATGAAGTGCATTTTAATTTTTCGCTGATACTGAGTGCTTTGGGAATTTGACTACCGAGCTTTCTTTTAGGCCGAAAAAAACGGAGAGCCAAAAATATATATTTTTTAATTTCAAAATATCATACGACCTATTTTTACACATTATTTGGGTGTCATTTAAAGAATTTAAAAGTGTTAAATAAAATAAGAAATATGTGTTTTATTTATCTAAAGCTAAACTGGCAGTACACAATGGAGTCCTGATTCTGACCCTAATGTATGGAAGTGAAACATGGTTAGCAAAAGAAGGATGAAAGTAGACTGAATGCAGTCGAAATGCGATCTCTCAGAAGAATGTGCGACAAAACGAAGTATGATAGATGTTCGAATAGTGAAATAAGGAAGGAATGCAAAGCTGAGATAAGCATTATCGATAAAATTAAGAAAGGTGTGTTGAGATGGTTTGGACATGTGGGACGAATGAGTGAGGAAAGAACGGTTAAACAAATTTATGAGGCGAATGTAATTAATTGGAAAAAGGAGCAGAGGAAGACTAAGAAAAACTTGGCACGATCAAGTATGCCAAATACTTGAAAGCGGCCAGGTTAGGATTCGAAACAATTGGTGAGTATGTATGAGGAGATGCATGAACGTGTAAGAGGCGAAGAATGTTTGCAAATACAGAGTGGTGTGGCGTTCTATTCTCTCTGCCTACCCCTGCGGGGAAGCGGCGTGATGGTTAGTTAGTTAGTTATCTTTTTTTAAATGTTCTGTGCTGGAATTTTCACACGGAATGAGAAGACATTTGATATTTTTTCAAAGAAATAAATATAAATCATAATTTCAGTTGTATAGCCTTTTAGAAAGCTTTCAGATGTGTTTTTATTTGACTTCATAGCACAAAAATCCTAAATATTGATATTCCAAACACATTTGAACTCGTAAACAAGGACAAATAGAAGAAAAGTAAATCGGATTTAGTATAATCGTTGTTTATAGCTACTTAAGACCCTTCCTTTAGGTGCTGAAATATGTTTAAAATTGTATTTTTTTCCAGACCGCTGTATATAATATTGCCATAATTTAGTTTATATTTTTTCTTTCAAAACAATAATCTTTGTTCCAATAACCAATTATATAATATTTGCAAAACAAAACTCATATATTAAACTTAAGTTTTGTACCGACATTTCTTGGTGGAGCTGCATTTTATAGAATAAAATTACAAAGTGGATATTTTATTCAATCATATCTAAAATTTAAAATATTTTTTCGTTACGGTACTAATTTTTTACTAATTTTACTACAGCATATTTTTAAACAGCTGTGTAAAACACAAATCTTGACCAGTATCACTAATCTGTTGGTTGAATTGGTTCTTAGCAATAAGCCCGCCAGTATAAATTAATTCCGTATTAGAAGTTTAAGAATATGATGTATGAATAAAGAACAATAAAGCAAATGTAGGGGGCTAATGTAGTTGAAATAGAAAAGGAGAAAGACCGAAGAAAACTTGGCATGATCGAGTGTTTCAAATATTTTAAAGTAGTCAGGTCAGATGTTGGAATGATTATCGGGTTTGTAGGAGGAGATGGATGAATATGGTAGAGACGGAGATTGTTTGCAAAGATCCGGCATTATATTCTCTCTGCCTACCCCTGCGGAGATGCTCCGTGGGGTTAGTTAGTAAGTTCAGTTTTATAAATTAATTTGTATTTTATTAACAATATTTTAACCAACATTGTATTCAATATGTTGAATATTAATAAAATCAATTGTAATTAAAATTTGGGATACATTCACAATATTGCCACTTACATATCATCAAATTGTATCCAATGTCTGACTAATATCGATGGTTGCTTTAAAAATTCTTATATTTACGAAATGAAAACCGAAATCGAAATTCTGCATGGTTTATATGCAAATTTACTTCTGGAATGTCAATCAGCATTTTGATACAAAATAAAACATTTATGATATTTGCCAAAAACGATATGGTTATATTTTGTCCTGATTAATCTAGGAAAATCAGGGAAATCATTTTGTTATGGGTTTGATCTTGTATTTTTACAAAGTTATATCCAGATCGACAAATAACGTCACTAATTACTTTATTCCCAAGAAACAGGAAGAACTTCCGGACTTACAGAGACTTGGGTAACTAGAACAAAATGTGCTCGTTATATCAAAGGAAGTATGTAATTAGTATTATTTTTCACACAAACATATATTGTATGTATATTTATTTATGTGAAAATTTCGAATGGATAAGGAAAGAATGCTATGCCGAGATAAGCATTATCGATAAAATTAACAAAGGTGTTTTGAGACGGTTTAGAAGTTTGGTACGAATGAGTAAATTAAGACCAGTAATAACACATATTTATTAGACAAATGTAGTTGGAAATAGGGACAAAAGAAGAACGAGAAGAACTTGGCATGATCAAGTATTTCAAATATTTGAAAATTGTTAGGTCAAAAGTTGGAATAATCGACGGTATGTATAAGGAGATGCATGAATGTGGAAGAGGTGAAGATTGTCCCCAAATACAGATCAGCATGGCATTTCATTCTCTCGGGGAAGCGGCGTGATAATTAGTTATTTTTCTTTAGTTTGTATTTATAATTTTATTTTTAAATTTGTAACAGAGCGTCTGAACAATTATATCTACAGAAACGGGTTATTTTTGACTCTCAAGATGATAAATCACATTGAAATTTATTTTAACACACAGTATTTATAACGTTGGAAACAATACCCTTTTCCGTGTTGAAAATATTATAAATTGCGACCCTTATTTACATATCAACAATATGACCTCAGCCAAGGAGTACATTTATCTGTTAAAAATATATAACCCACATAAAAAGAAGTTTGTCAAAACAATGTTGTTGTAAATTGTTATCATTACAGAGAAAAAAAGCTCTTGTTAGTTTTTTTTCAACAGAAAATAACTATCTTCTTTTTCGAACTGAATAAAATATATATTTAGTGTAATTGCATCTTGCACCTTAAACGTAAATTGTTATCATTACAGAGAAAAAAAGCTCTTGTTAGTTTTTTTTCAACAGAAAATAACTATCTTCTTTTTCGAACTGAATAAAATATATATTTAGTGTAATTGCATCTTGCACCTTAAACGTATATAGTTATAATACAATTGGACGGTGTTATTCCTTTAAATGTATCAAAACTGGAACACGAGTATTGGAAAATAATGAAAAATAACAAGCCACACAACACATCTCTTGTGTACCGTTTAATTTATTGATCGAACTCAATCACTAGATTTAACATTTATTTAGTAAATATTATTAAATATTTAAATACTTTATTCTGTCGCAAGTATTTGATTCGTCTAACCCTTATCCGCACCCAATGGTGCAAAGGGCACTGCATCGTATTGAAGCATTATTTATTGAATACTATAGTGTCAAATCATTTAATTTTTATTTTGACACAAAACATCCTTCACGGTAGGCAAATGTCTTTGCCAATACACAATTCACAATAAAGGCGGACAAACAAATAATATAAACATTTTTAAAAATTGAGTTACAAAAAACGTATTCTTTTTCTTTTTCTGTCCCGTATCTTCACTCGAGTGGTGCATAGGGCACCACTTCGATTCAACGAGGCTTTAAATCGACCTTGATTAAATGAAAGCAGGGTGATCATATAGTTTTACGCATATTTCTGTAACTATCACAGTTTTCCTTCTTTTTTCTCAAAAATAGGTAGGTACTGCTTATTTGTCTTCATGGAACGTACGCCACTGCTGTAAGATAATATTATAACAATTTGAAAATTAAACTTTTTGTTTATTATTTTTTAGCTTTATTCTATTGATTTTAACACCAAACTTTCCACTAACTGAAATTCAGACACTAAATGTAAAATTTAATTCAAATTAAACCGCTTTTATGTAAATCTCTAAATTATTTGGATTCAATCCGTGTAAAACGAAAAAGCACTTAAAAATAAATATTAAAAAGTTGTCACTATGAACGTACAAGCAAATACAGGGTTTATTTGTCTATTTCATTGATATCGTGCCTATCCTTGGTGTTCAGTATCCAATCCATCATATAAATTTATTGACATTTCCACAACATTGAATCTGATAATGGATGGAAGGCATAGATGTAGAAAAAAAGGGATATCCATCACTACGTAGACTTGAAGCCTGTTTTTTTAATATTTTTATTTAAGAAATGAGATTTTAGATATTATAGGGATTCTAATACAATTTTAAACTTTAAAAATTAATTTAAATAAAACAAAATTTCAATATGTTTTTTCTTCTTTGATCCCTATTGTCATTTATCACACCGACACAGTATTTACGTAATTATCAATTTAGATAAAGATTATCAGTAATAACAAAATTATTTATTCATTTGGCATTTACTTTCGGCTGGTATTTCTTTATCAACCAACTTGTCAAAAAATATGTATTTTTTCATCCAGTAATTTATAAGGCTGTATTGTTTCCCAGTACATACTCGTGTTAGCTTATGTTACTTGGACGGGTAAAAAGTACAAAAATACATAAATGAACTGCTACTAGTTAGAAAAGGCAGAAAGGATGGAACGCCACACTCATCTATCCTGACATACACTTGTAGCTTCCTTCATATCCTTTCAACTATTCATACACGCCCTCCGATTACATAGACTTTTGATGCCGTTAAACGAAGTATTTTTGGTCGTCCTCGTTTTGTTTTGCCGTTCAATAAATGAACATGGTTATGAAATGTAAATGAGATGCGTAAAAAAATACATGTTTCTTTGAATTATGTTATATATTTTCTTGTAAACTGTGAATTTGAAATTTCGATAATTTTTCGAAATGTCTCAATTTTTGTAATTCATTAAAGTATTTTTAATTTCGGAAATGATGTCATCAGTTATTTCATGATCCATGTTTGAAGCGTGTATCACCATTAAGTCCATGATCCATGTTTGAAGCGTGTATTACCATTAAGTAATATTTCATCAATTCATATTAATAAAACTTGCAACATTGCGTATTTTCTACCAGTTCAAATAATGACACGAATGCATTTTATGGAACGTGTGATCGATTCGATATTAGCAGGGAGGTGCTAGTACCTACTCGTAGCTAGCAGGGCTGCTGCCCTAATAAGCGGGTGTGGGGGACAAACGAGAAGAAAATATATTTCATAAATACGTATCTCGAAAAATAATAAAAATTACTAGAACAAATCTGAAATATTTGGGTATTTCTAGACCTGATAACCTGTCTGCAGCACCCAAACTTAAAAAAAACCTTGTCTCTTTTGAGATAAATATGTATGACAAAACTTAAACTTGATCATATGTTTCAATGAGTTAAATCCAGTATTAATGTACATATTTATAAAAATCATAATTTACAATTAAACTCAAATATTACTTTGGAAAGTATTATATCAGGTATACGAGTACATTTTTTAAAAAGAATAAAGTTCATTCCCCTCATTTCCCAGTCTATTTTTGTTTTTTTCAAGCCACTTGAATTTCGTAAAAGCAAAAAATCTTTTTAATGAAAATTTCAGCAACGCTGAACACAGATTTTTTTTGTAAGATCTCATATATTTTGGTAAATATCATGGAGTCATTATATTAATGACTTTCAGATTCAGATTTTGTATTTATTTTTTATCTATAGTATAATTACAATAATATTTACAATATTTAAAATATATTACACACACATTTGAATGTAGTTTGAAGATGGTAAATTGCTTAATATAGTAATTGATTTTATTTTAATTATTGATATCTCTACTATATATATAGATATCTTTACAAAAACTGCCATATTCAAATATTATTGTATCGTTAACAGAAAAAAAAAATTAAAAAATTTTCATGAATGTTTTTCGCAAATACTTTATGGCATGTTTTATAAAACTTCATCAAATAAAACTAAATCTTTGTTTTTACCCACGTATATTTTTAGTACTTGTATTCTACCGGTTTCGACAATAACCTTGTCATCTTCAGGAATAGTCATGTACTTAAACGTTAATATTTAGTTGATATTCATATTTAGATTAGATATTCATATTTATCCGGCCTTGGTATAAATATTTCACGGTTTTAAATTTAGTACATAACTATCCCTAAACGTCACAAGGCTCTTGTTGAAACCGGTTGGAGAAAGGTACCTTAAATAAAAGTGCTTTATAAAACTTGATTTATTTTGAAATCGCTTTATAAAACTTTTATTTTGAAAAAAAAACGATATTTAAAAAAAATTTAATATGACAATAATTTGGAGTTAAATCTGCAGTAGTCAAAGAAGTACTTTATCAATAAGAGAGGTTATGAAAAAAATATTAAGTGTTTGAAAATTAATTATGCCTACATCGTAATGGAACAATTAATTTATACGATAGAAAACGTTCATACAACTACTTTAAAAGGTCATTTGAGACTTCATTTCAGGGCAGCTTTCCCCTAAACTGTGAGAAACAGGGAATTTAGTGAAAAAGGTTCGGATAGCTTTAGGGTGCTTTTACTCCTGTATCTGTGAGCCAATGGCCATAAAACTCATGTATTCTTTTCCCTCTTAAGTTCCCCGACAATCCAATTATCCTTGTTTTCCTAAGTCTAATTATCGCCAAATATCCAGAAAACTACCTTGGTTAATTGTGGGGATATTGTTTCTCAGTTATTCTAACTTTTTAACCAGATAATCAAGAAAAACTAATAGTAATCAATAAGAATACTTTTATTTATTGACTTGACGTTTAATTTGTAGAACTCCATTTTAATTTATGTATTGATTTTTAAATCAAACACTGATTTTTTGAGTCTACTAAATTGTAATTTATTAACAAAACCACATAAAAAATTAATGTGACAATTGTGTTTTTGTTAACAAAATACATTTTAGTAGACTCAAAAAATATGTGTTTGATTTAAAATTAATACATAAATTATGACGATTGTTTTGCCTAATTATGGCATTTTCAAACGAATGTGAAGTGTCAGTCCATTTAATCTTCACATTCGTTTGAAAATGCAATAACTAGGCGAAACAATCGTCAAAATATTAATTTTTATCTATTTTTTAATAAAAATATAATTCAAACCCTTATCTGTACCCAAATGGTGCATAAGGCACTGCATCATATAAACGCAGTGTTATCTTGATCGTAAACACATGAAAGAAAGGTGATCAGCCCTTCGTTTCAGGTACCAGACCAGGGTAATATTAAATAAATATTAGAGTGAAAAAATCACTTTTATTTATTTTACCCCCCTGGGAATGAAACCAGGAACCTCCAGAATGGTAGCCGAGCGTGCTGACCAGTACACAAATTTGACAAAATAAAAATTGCATATTTAATATTGTAAGTCTTCATAAACTGAGATTCAAACAATATAAAGACTAAAAAGTAGAAATGGGATACATAAATTTTGCATAAAATATGTATTTATTGTAACTGCAGACAGTTGGTAGAATTCCAAATTTAATTTTTCGGTAATATATCCAAAATTAAAGAAGATTTATTGGATTTGAATTCTACATTTATTTTTGTATATGTTAATACGTGACGCGTTTCGTCTTATTAAGACATTATCAAACACGTATTAACATATACATAAATAAATGTAGAATTGAAATCCAATTAACCTTGTTTAATTTTGGATATATTACCTTACAATAAAATATATACTCATTTATTGTTTTAAATCATTACAAAATTATTAGCTTTTAGCCATACATCGATTTCGAAGCAAACAGCTTCTTTTTTAAGACTTTGATGGTAATTTTCTTTATCCCCATTTCCCATTTTCTTATCTGCTAACATTCAACATAATTAAAGCATTAAAGTTTCATGTAAAGCTGTAATCTGACACAAAATAAATATAAAGCTACTGCTTTTGCAGTAAATATTTTTTAATGAATATAATACGATAAAATTAGTTCGCACAGCTGGATACACGACCCCCTTCGTGATAAGTGGCCTGTAAACTGTAACACTAGGCTATAGGTGTCGTGAATCCGCTCCCTATGGTACAATTACTTCCGTTTTCCCGGACGAGATGTTAGTACTCTATTATTTTACAAGACACGCTGTTATTCAGATTTCCACAACATAATCGTGGTATCATTTTTGAACTAACTAACTAACTAACCATCACACCGCTCCCCCGCAGGGGTAAGCAGAGAAAATAGAACACCACACCACTCTGTATTTGCAGACATTCTTCGCCTGTTCCACGTTCATGTATCTCCTCATACATACCTGACGATTATTTTGACTCCTAACCTAACCGCTCTCAAGTATTTGACCTACCAGATCATGGCAAATTTTTCTTGGTCTTCCTCTGCTCCTTTTTCCAACTACATTCGCCTCATAATTTTTTTTTCCGTTCTTTCTCCACACATTTGTTCCACATCTCCAAATCATCTAAACACACCTTAGTTCATTTTAACTTCTTAATAATTATTATCTTAGCTTTGCATTCCTTCCTTATTTCACCATTGGAACACATGTCATCCGTCGTTTTGCCGCTCATTCGTCTGAGGGATCGCGTTTCGACTGCCTTCCGTCCACTTTCATATTTCTATTGCTAACTTTTTGCTTCACTTACACACATTTGTGTTGGAACCAGGACTCCGTTGTGTACTGCCAGTTTAGTTTTCGGGGAAAGGTTGTTTACGCAATTTGTAAAAAAATATTATTTTCAATCAAAAGCTTGAAATATCATGGGTTAAAATAGTTCGAAAAACTTTTGGGACAAACGGGAAAGTAATGAAAAGTTATAGACATAATAAAGAAAAGAAAACCCGAGTACTTTGGCATATAATGAAGGGAGAGAAATGAGAAGTAATTCGTATTTAAAAGGCTAAGGAGAAGGTAAACGCGGCATATGAAGAAGACATATGTATGACTGCAGTTGTTGACTACAATCCATTGTTTATAGATTTGACGTTTAATTTCTAGAACTCCATTTTAATTAATATATGAAATTTTAAATCTAAATTGAGTTTTTGAGTCTACGAAGTTGTATTATATTGTTAAAAAAAAAAACAAATAAAAATATATTTTGTAACATATTTTTTCGCGTGTTTTTTATTATAGAACGTGGTGAGATTGATCATATACATGTCGCTCACTTCTTTCAACAACGTCATATCGCTCACTCCTTTCAAGAACGTCATAAATCAAAAATCGACAATTTTCAGTTGTGCATGTTTTCGGAATGCCTAGAAAATGTACTATATCCCTTAATATTTACCCGCTACAGGGCAGAAAGTGTTGTTTTTGCATTTTGAAGAAAAGGTATTGTTTAATTATTTTTTTAAAAAAAACTAAATATTTTTCAAATGGAGTAAGAACCTAAAAAGATCTGTTGCACGGTAAAAAGTTCAATAATTGGCTTGATATTTATATTTAATACTTTATATTATATTTTTAAACATTAAAAACGTTCTCCTGAAAAATCAAGTTTTTTTATTTATGACGTTCTTGAAAGGAGTGAGCGATATATCAAAAATTGACACTTTTCAGTTGTGCATGTTTTCGGAATGTCCAGAAAATGTACTATATCCCAGCAAAAGCGGCATATTTTAACTTAATATTTACCCACTACAAGGCAAAAAGTGTTGTTTTTGCATTTTGAAGAAATGGTATTATTTGATTATTTTTTTAATGTACTATGTATTTTTCAAATGGAGAAAAAACATTCATGTTTTACCTAAAAAAATCTGTTGCACAGTACAAAGTTCAAAAAGTGGCATGATATTTATTTTGAATATATTTTATTGTATTTTTAAACTTTAAAAACAATCTCCTGAAAATCAAGTTTTTGATATGTGACGTTGTTGAAAGGAGTGAGTGATATGTATAACTTCTAAAATTTGAGTATGTGTGTAAAGTGATCACTTAACCAGCCTTTGACAGGCCATAAGCCTTGTCATAGGCTAAGACTTCGTATTTTTCTTCATCTATGTTGATATGTCAAAAATGAAATATGTATTGCTTTTTTTTCTTAACAAATTAAAAAATAATTTTGTCTTTTAAGGCGGTATAGCCCGCAACACAATTTACTTTAAACCCAGGTTTTATTTAACGTTATACGATTTTGTTGCTTTAAACCTGTTTTTCTATTGAAAAATCAAGTTTTTAAAGAAATTAATATATTTTGAAAAGAAAAGAGTTTTTAAAAGGTAAAAATAAAATTACGAAAATATATTTCCTATGTAATCTAAAAAAATCAAACTACAGTATGTATTCTCAAAAAAAATGCGCAGAAAACACTTGTGGCTTCTCTACCAGCAGCTTGCGTACTGAATTGTAAATTTGAGAGTAGACTTTTTAAAATGAATATTAAATATGACTTTTCTTACATAAAAGTCTTTTAGATGTTTAGATCGTTAAAAGTGAAACAAGTATTTTATCTTTTAAGAAAGTACCCTCAAAGGTACGCTCAATTAGTCACGGAGCAAGTCTCTCATTAGAGTGCCAATGACTGAAGATGCATAATAATGCACTCTGGATGCCGTCCCGACGTGCACTGCAGCTCAGAAGGGCGCACGACACGTAGGGTGCGCGATATATATGCCATGTATCTACGTACTCGTATAAAACTGCGCCAACAAACCCCCACGCTCGCTCTATACATCACTTACAGGACCATAATATTATTATAAACCCGAGCTGAATATCTCCACCCTCAGATTTAATGGCCCCCATACATCACTTACCTTTACTTATACTAATGCTTAAAATTGGATTCTGAACGCGAAATGTTCCAGAAGAAGAAAAAAGACTAAAAACGTTATCCTAATGTTACTGATACATGTAGCCCCGTGGTAAAAATTCCTTTTGACTGCTATCCAATAGTGCACAGGGCATTGGATCAAATCGACTCGGTTTGAAGTTGATCATACCACAAACATAACAATGCTTTTGATATACAAAATATGATCACGATACTACTACTACCATCACGTCGTTTCACTTCTGTCCTGACATACACTCCTCGCCTCCTTCACATCCATACATCTAGTCAAACATGCCCTCTGATTACGCAGACTTTTGACACCACCAGATTTTAGGTTCTGATTGATCTGATCGTCCCAAGTCTTGATTGATCTGAGCGACCCATCATGACGTATGGGATCGAAAGTAGAGCAGACACCGTTGGCACAAAAACGCGCTTAGAGTGTCAGAAATGAAGACTCTAAGAAGCATATCTGGCAAGAGTCTACGAGGCAGTAAGAAACTCCAGGATAAGGGAGATATGCGAGATCGAAGATGTCGTCAGGTGGGGAAGGCAACGAAGAAGACAATAGAACCGTCCAGACTCCCTCACATTGCACTGTACGGCCAACCCCAAGATACACGACTCCGGGCAGACCACCAAAGAGATAAGGGATACGGGCTTAGGGGATGAGGAGGCTAATCCCTTTTAAAAACAGATCACAAGGCCTACACCAAGAAGAAGAGGAAGAAGAAAATAACGTAGTGTCTTGGTTGTTCAATTATATACACCCGTGTCACAAATACGCGAGTGCAGAGAATTTAACCAAGTCCATTAATTTGAAGAGACCAAAACGACTGCGGTATGGTATCGTCTTACAGCCATAAAGAGAGATACCTTTATATGCGCCATTAGCAAAGTTCATACAAAGTGCACGTGTGGAATAATGTGACGAGACGAAATGAGAGATTTCCATTCCCCGTTTAGAAATAACATTTAGTTCGTGAATATTATATTGCATAGGACATTCTCTAACAAGGTTTGAACAGTAGAGTTAGTCAGTATACCTTAGTTTAATTTTAATAATACAATTTGTGAGGAAGGTATACTGCAGGGTGGCAATATGTAATTAACATGTAAGAATGTAACAAAATAACGGGTATGGTAATATGTTTAGTTAAAGTGAAATAATTCGGGGAAGAATCTTTACTTTAAGTTTACAGGTCCCTTAATATTTTTTTTTGATGCAAATTTCAACCAAAGATGTCGCCTATTAATTGTATTCTAGAATAAACCTCGCTAGTTATGATTTGCAGTTTTTTTTTAATTTTCATAAAATTATACCTTAAAAATATGCATCCGGGTTCGATTCCCAGGGGGGGTAAGAATAAATATGAGTGATTTTTTCACTGTAATATTTATTCAATATTACCCTGGACTGGTACTTGAAGCGGAGGGCTGATCACCTTTCCTTCATGTGTAAACGATCAAGATAACACTGCGTTTATATGACGCAGTGCCCTATGCACCATTGGGGTGCGGATAAGGGTTTTATTATTAAAAATATGCATAAATGTATTTAACAATGATTAAAGAAAACACTTGTTTTTTACCACTTGAGTTTAATGTATTTAATGTATTTAACATTGGAAAAAGATTAATTTTATTTGTTTGAGCTGAGAATTCATATTATTCCAATATCCCGAAAATAACCATCTCCCTTCAATAAATTAACCAGACGGTCAAAATAAAATACTATAAAATAAATATCCTTTTGTTATAAAAGTCTTTATTAGCTCAAATGTTCTCGAAGTGGCTGTAAAAATAATGTAATTTAGCCCACTTTACATAAATGGGTTGCCATTCAAGACAAGATCTCATAAATATTCCTTCTTTATCCTCGATTAATTAAATTTCCCAATAAATAAAATTTATTCCCGATGCGCTGTACCGCTAGAGATATTACTGAGAATTGTAAATTACACTGGCAATACTAGAAGGCGTTTTATATCAACTTACTCAAACTCCTAATTATTATCTTGATAAAATCATTGGAAATTAATGCTTTATTTACTGACTACAAATGATACTTTTCATAGTGTTTGTTCATCCTGGCAAATTTCATATTTTCCAGCAATTGCATAATAATTGAGAGATTTTTTTCATCCTCCTAAGTTATTATTTAAAATAAGGCTATCACGATAAATGCGTCGCGAATTGTATTTTTAACTTGTTTCAGATAACATTGCGAATGAAGCACTGACATGAGAAGACAAGAATTTTCCTTTAAAATGTTATATACATGTATATCGTACAGGAGAAAGTGACCAACTAACAAAACGTACAATGTTCAGGAGGGCCATTTAAGTCTCTTTTGCTTAGCAAGAAAATAAACAACAATGCAGTTGGTCATTTTAAACAATTCAATATATTATACTTTCAATTTGAAAATCGTTTTAAAATTTTCAACTTTTCAGGGCAATATTAAGCTAATAAGATATCAAATGGCCAATTATCACGTTTTTGTAAAAAATGCACTTGGTCACCTTCTCCTGTATGACTACGATATGTAAAACGAATTCCAATGCTTACATCGTCAATCGTACCTTTAATGCTTTGTTTTCCCTATGAACCTTGAAACACGTCATAAAATTATCTTTTAATTGTGTCCTTGGCACTGGAAAACTGAATAAAGGCATATTATTTCTATTTATAATTATGTGTGTGATGAAATAAAAATACAAACATAAATGTTGTCATTACTATAAATGTCATTTAAATATTTGTTTAAATAATAAAAATAAAAATATTTCTCTTTTAACGGAATAAAAAAATGTTAACGAGAAAAAATTATACATTTTTTGTATTGAAATTATTTCTACGAATATTCGAAACGGTCTTTTTATCTCTCCGTATTCAAACGCCTCATTACTCTGTGGAAAACTTTTTAGTAACACAACTAGAAAAGCGATTAAATGTACTAACTTAAATTTTAAAAGAAGAAACTTTTTCATTAAGAAAATTGACACTTTTAGTTTTCTTTCGAATGAAGCAGGAATGTATTATTAACATTAGTTTTTAACACCTATTTTTTATCTGTTTTTCCCAGGCCGATCTACAAAAAGATCTATAAAAAGATTAAAGCATTTTTATTTTTTACATATCAATATATATTATATTATTTATAATATATATTATATTATCTATATCGATAATCGATTCATGTATTTATGAATGCTCAATAAAGGGTTTTTTTTAGGGTATATCTTACACAATATTATAAAAGACTAATAAAAATATCCACTGCTATGCTCAATAAAATAAATTAAAAGAAATAATAAAACTTAAATAAAGTCGAATAAATGAAATAACAGGGATGCGTTTGACTACGCACCTTTAAGGGGGTTCAACCCTTCGCAGGGGTTCAATGCATTTTCGAATATTAAAAAAAATTTGATTCCCAAATCACTGTTTCACTCTTGATTGCTTCTAGCTAACTTCAATCATCCATTCACAATATGTTGAGTGTGTCTAAATGTTTGTTCACATATTCTGGATTTTGCTCCACCTAGAAGTAATTTATATCAAGATTTCTTATTGATATTATAACATAAATAAAGAAGAATATCGTAGTCTGGGCATTTTATGGTGCAATAAAAATCAATTTTAATGCACCTGAACTAACCTATGACGTAAGCCACATAAATGCCCAGACTTCCATATTCTTCTTCATCTATATAGAAATATATTAATAATATTTTTTTATTTTTGACTTTTATGTCTTAAACGTCCATGTTGAGTCACAGACTTCCTTCTAAGATTCTATACAACGCATTCCATTCCTAGAATTAAGAATCTGAAACCTTCATATAACTAACGATCAAGTAAACACCGTTTGTTCAGATGCAATGCCTTATGTACAATTGAGTGTGGAGAGGAGTCGGAATATTTTTATCCGTATTTGTCACAGAATTTTCGAGTACGGTGTTATGTAATGCAACCCCTTCGCATGCGATGTTACAGACAATCGTTTTGCTCTTTTGCACTCTTGCTTTCATACAGGAATAGCTTTAAAAAAACTTCCCTTTCAATCACGTTTTTTTGTTTTTCTCCCCCATTCATTTTAGTACTAAAAAATATACGTACATACATAGTTATTCACGAAGAAGAAACTTGAAAATGGCACTTACAGTAATAATGATATTTAGATCTTAAGTATTACGGCTGTCACCGTCAATTAAATTTGACTTAAGTACCATTACGTATAATACGTACGATTATTGACAATTGCCTTTAAAATTTGACATTTAATGAAAAATTTTGATTAATGATTATAAAAAAACATGGCCAGATCTCATCCCTTGTACCTACCCTCATCCGTTTTAATTAAATCATCATCTAGTAAATTGCCTGCAATTGTCCATATATTTAAATTCAAAAGCAATTTTTTCCAAAATTACAAAAAATTTCCGTTGATGATTTTTATCGGTATATCGATTGCAGTATTTCATGAATTGTCTCTGGTGCTTTTTCTTTTCCATTAGTTGATTCAAGATTCACGTCACTTGATGTACGACAGAAGCTTTATTTTACTATAGTTCATACAGTAAAAGAAAATTCAACCCTAATTGTTGTGTTTAATCGTTAAATTTTCTTAAATCGTAAGCTACAGATGCTTCCATCTACGGGTTCGAAAATAATGTTTTAATTTTTATTCAAACCCGTAGATGGAAGCACCTGTAACTTTCGAAACAATGTTTTGTTTACGGTGTTTGAATAATACGGAATGCATCGAAACACGTGTTACAATAGATTTAAAGAAAAAGTGATATTTACCAAGCAAAACTTCAATCAAAGTATAAATAAGTTATTAAAAGTAATCCAGGAATACGGGAATAATTATATCATTTTAAAAAACGAATACCTTATTTGTATATATTCCTCTCAAGCTAATTTTAAGAGGAATTAATGAAACAATCATCTCACAATTTTATTTTTCGTAAAACAGTCGTGCTTGTTTTAAATTACAAAATGAGAATGTTAAGCATTTCTCTATCTACCAGTTTATAACACATAACGATTATTATAACTATTATAATCCTTTGGTATGAAAATTTTAAAGCTATTGGATGATTTCTTATTGCGTGAAGACATAGTGGTATTTGCCAATTAAAACTTAAATTAAATGTATAAATACGTCTTTTAACGTGATTCAGGAATACGGGCATAATTATACCACTTTAAACCATGAATACCTTGTTTGTGTATATTCCTCTCAAGCTAATTTAAAGAGGCAGCGCACACTTCCAGTCACCGCACTGTAGAACTACTTGAAACTTGAGAAAATGACGCTTGCATGTGATATTTTTAAACCCCACATAGACACATCTTGAAAGCTTGAACTTATCTTCAACTCGCGGTTTGTTGGATTAAATTCTAATTTGTTCAACTACTTTTTCATTGACTAAGAGTAAGAAATGTTTGAAATATAACGTTGGATAGTAATGGAAGGATAAGGCTGATAAAAATGTTGTTAAAAGATAAAAAGGATAATATTATATCGCGGGGCTAATAGTACAACTCGGTAATTCTTCAGTAATCTTTGTTGGGATATTGAAATATGAGATGTGAGCAGCTTGCTAAATCGGTTTTTTTAAATGTTCAAAATAAAATAAAAACATGAAAAAAATAAATAACATTAGTGCCCTATGATACACTTTTGATGCATATACAGACAAGAAAGTAAAGTTATAATTTTGAAGAGTAATGTAACTCGAAAATGTGGACTTTGGAGGTATTTTGACAGTTTTGTAAGGATATCATATTAACGGCGTTTTTTTTTCATTAACTTTTTGCTTACGAATGATATGTGGTATTTTAAAAATAACTTGTAAAATGTAGTAATTGTACAAAAAATATATTGGCATGAAACTAATTTCATTCATATACTTTTTTTAAATAATGTTTAAAATGCTTTTTTACTACGTTTTAACCTTTTAGTCTTCCATATTCTCTTGGTGTAAAAAAATCATCATTTACGTTGAGATCTATCTATCTATCCTAAACGGATTATTTTATATATTCTGGGATACGCCTGAAAACATTATTTTCAGAGTCCCAAAGTTCAAAAAATTATCTGCTAAATAAAAGCTTTCCTCATCTCACCATAGATGGCTACAGTGAACTCACGTGTTTAGTGTCATGAGATTAATGATAGGTACATGTATGAGTTTCAAAAATTGAATAGTATGGTTGTCAATCATGGGTAGAATGGAGAATATTACAGGCGTGTAAAGTGATCACTTTATTCCAGGTCATAAGCCCTGTAAATATTCAGATATCCATATTCTTATAAAGTATTCCAATCAAGTAAAACTTAAAAGATATTTATTTATTTGTAATTTTATTTATTGACTTGGCGTTTAATTTGTAGAACTCCATTTTAACTTATGTATTAATTTTAAATCAAACACAGATTTTTTGAGTCTACTAAGTTGTATTTTACTAACAAAAACACAAAAAATAAATATTACCACAAATTGACTGCCGAATCAATTAATGAGACTGTAAAAATTACTTTCATGAATTGATTCGGCAGTCACTTTGTGGTAAAATCTATCCATTTTCAATCAATGTTTTACTTAATAAATACCACTTTTTCTTAAAATCTACTGTGACACGTGTTTCGATGCATTCCGCATCATTTTCATACGGTGTTTGAAAATGATGCGGAATGCATCGAAACACGTGTCACAGTAGATTTTAAGAAATAGTGGTATTTACTAAGTAAAACATTAATTAAAAATGTAAAAATTACTCCTAAGTGGGGAAACCCAGGATTTTGTGAACAAAAATTTGGATACATCTAAAATTGTTGTGTTTTTTAAAAGTTTTTTTAATCAACCCTTTGCACCCTCGTTGAAGTGTCACGGAAATGAGCTTGTTGGAAAACGTGTTCTTTATAGGTTAGGTGAGAAATGTCTAATTTTCTCTCACCCGACCTCTGAGCGCTGGCTGTGTGTAGTGTATGGAAACGTTTCACGTGGCACTTCAAACAGCGACACCCATGTGGCTAATAATATTATGTAGATTAATATTTCGTAAGCACTTACTACTCACAAATGCAAGTTAATGGAAATGGATGTTTTGAATAATAATCTAACATTACATCAAGCTAAGTGCTCAGCGAACGAAAAAATAACCTAAATCATTTAACGATGACAATTATGATTTTTTAATGGAACTTAGCAATGATAATAAAATATGCATAACGTAAGTAGAGAAAAAAAACGGATTTGCAAACAGTATTCTCCTTTTTCATATTCAGGCGTCGTGGAATAGTTGGGTAGGCTCTCGGCTGCAAATTGGCGTCGCGGGTATAATTTCCATCAATTACAAAATTAATTATTTATTTTCAATTAGTTTGGATATTTGAGATTTATTTATTACTTTTATCTTCCTTGTCCCTACTATTCTGCCTGCAGACAAGCCTTTAAGCAGGGATTTTTAAAGGTTATATATTTTTTGAAGGAATAATAATATATAATAATTGTCTCTACACATATATACCCGCCGGTTATTCTAACTCCTAATCTCTTCACTTTTCAAGTACTTCAAAGCATTTGAAATACTTAATCATTGCAAGTTTTCTTCTGTCTTCTTCTGTTTTGATTTGCATCTACATTCACCTCATACAGTTGTTTTACCGTTCTTTCCTCACCAATCTGTTAAAAATGTTTAAACCATCTCAACAGACTTTCCTTTATATATATATTTTGCCATGTATTAGTTTTGGTTATTAAAAAAAAAATTATTTGTAACTTTATTACTTGTGTTCCAGTCTTGTTAACCTTAATCCCATGTCCCAAAATGAGAAATAGAAATTACTCATCGGGAATATTATATATATATGACTTATATATGTTATATGTTTTGAAAAAATAAATAAATAATGTATTAACCGTAGGTTAAAGTTGTCCGCACTACATAGTTAAATGTATTTTTTTTAAACTGTAATTCCTGACCAAAACAAGTAAAACTTATGTTACAAATAGGAAAAAGAATATATAAAAACTAAATTTTGTTCATTAATGAATACGAGCGATGTCTATTAAGTATGTGCAATTAAGTATATATTATATTTCCCCTCCCACAGAACACCATGCAGCTGTCCCTATTGCTCCTGTTGGCGCCTCTCGTCTTGTGCGTGAAGGAGCTCCCTGGCGAGGAACTGCCTTCCAAGGAGAGTCCTATGCAAGAACAAGCCATGGGAGATGAACAGCACTATGAAGCGGAGCCTGGTGATGGGCAGAACCAGGTCGTCAAGAGATCCATCAGTGAGATTGCTGCCAGGAGGAGAAGCGCTCTAGATAAATCATTCATGAGGTTAGTTGAATAACATCTCAAATTTATATGAGGCTAAACATTCCATTATATTATCATATAATATTATCCCAAATAATCAATTCGCCAGAGAGTGTTAAAAATCCCTTTTTCTCCGATTTTTTCTTTGTTCACACTTCTTTGGCGCACTCTAGTTGTTTATGAAACCCATTGACACATTCGAATCCTTGATAAATAACTAATCCGGTATGTTTCCTTTCAGTAGAAGCGTTGTTATTTGTTTCTTTGGTGTTAGTTATTACTCTATTGAAGCCAAACAATTAATTGTTAAATATTTTAACCCTTTTTATTTATATTGTATGACTATCTATCGTAATTAATTTGACCATCTAGATTTCCATTCAATAATTCCAACTTAATAATAAAAAGTGGAAGTATTGATTCATTTTCTTTTGTTAACAGGTTCGGAAGATCAGATCCGGACATGCCAACTGAGCCAAGAGTCAAGATGAGCAGTGCCAATCTGATGCGGTTTGGTCGCAGCAAACAGTCAGGATTCCTCCGTCTCGGCAGGGCTAGGTCTTCAGACTTCATGAGATTTGGAAGGTCACCGGGAAACCTTATGAGGTTCGGAAGGGCTAACAACAATCTGATGCGTTTCGGAAGAGCCAACAATAACTTGATGAGGTTCGGAAGAGGAGGAAACAATCTGATGAGATTCGGAAGAGCCAACAATAATTTGATGAGGTTTGGAAGGGCCAACAACAATTTGATGCGTTTTGGAAGAGCCAACAGTAACCTTATGAGGTTCGGACGGTCAGACGACGATTTCGTCAATTACGAAAACGAACCTTTCGAAGAGTTCAGCGAGGAAGAACAGACTCCTACCATCTCATCAGACGCCTACGTCCGCGTGGAGAGGTCTATCAAGGAAGCACCTGAACCGAGATCAAACAACTACGCCGACAGGAAGAACGACAACTTCATGCGACTCGGAAGATCTCTGCTTCAGAAGACTTACGAAGAAGACGACGACCAAGACGCTTACCGAAACAATGCCAAGGAAACTAATGACAAAATAAAAATATATCTGGACGAGAACTACTTGCGCAACGGAGTGGATAATGACGGTGAAGCCTTTGATATCATGTTTCCCGAGGAGTCAAGGAAAAAGAGGTCGCTGCCGAAGAAGGATGAGAAGAACCAGGCCAGTCCAGTGGTTGAGAAGGATGACGTGCTGGCCTTCAGGGCAAGTGACGAGACCCCCGGAACGGCTTGTAATTTGTGAAGTTCCCAGCACTACCAACGAGTTGACTGCATCATCGAGTGGTGCATGAGTACTGACCTATTCCGTTCGCTGAAAGCCAAAATATCAAAGTATTTTACCTAAATAATCATTACATTTATTTTAATCAAATGCTACACTATACTTCTTGTTATGCATTGTACTCTAAAGCTACAATGGGAATAAATTATGTAAAAATTACTTAATATATTTAAGAATATATACAATATAATATATAAAATTATTATTAAATGCTCAGTTAGTTATTTTATTTACTAAATGAACCTGATCGGTTATTTGTTTAAATATGTAAATTTTTAAATAAGTATTCAAATGACATTACAGAAAATTTACCCGTTTCTCTTCATTTTTGTATTAACCTTTTTAAACGCTATATATTAAATATAAATGAATTATTTGATGATAACTCTAATACTTATGTATGTTGCTGTACATGCTCATAAAATCAGATGTGACATTATTTAGTCTTAATTTATATTTTATTAAATACACTGTATTAGTTTGAGTTGAACGAGTACATTTTCATACTTTTAGAGCATTATAACTATCTCCTCTTGCATAATATTGCGATTAAATTATCTCACTCACGTGCAAAGCTAAAATGATATTAGAATATAGCGGTTCACAAGAGAACGGTTTGCACGTTCAGTAATTTAAAACTCTTAACCTCAGTTAAATGCTAATTAAATATTCTACCTTAATTTAATACCTGGGTTCTTGGCTCTTTGTCCAAAGCTGGGTTTTTAAGACTTTTACGACACAACGTCTACCTTCTCGTTTAACTGCGCTACATATCTCCAACTTGGTATTCGTCTTCCTTCCTTCCTTCCCTTCTATTATGATAAGGTCTTCGTCCAGGATTTTTTCTATCTTCTTCCCTCTTCTGTTTTCAATAAAGTCACTTTAATCGGTGTTTTAATAAAAATGAACAAAATAATTGACATAACAGCTATTTCAAAAA
This sequence comes from Brachycentrus maculatus, assembly GCF_059751285.1. Classification (NCBI taxonomy): domain Eukaryota; kingdom Metazoa; phylum Arthropoda; class Insecta; order Trichoptera; family Brachycentridae; genus Brachycentrus; species Brachycentrus maculatus. The sequence continues at coordinate 1,478,803 of NW_028280891.1, forward strand.
TATGTTTAATCAATTATTAATTTTTATCGTGTTCTGATATATTATGTGTGAAAAATATGTTATATTTTGGTTTTTATCAATTCTAAATTCGGAATCATTTTTTTGGATGAATATGTTAAAACAATTAATTATCTTGGAATAATATTAGCAATGCTGGTAGTTAAATAATAAACTACATTACTAACAAAAGTAAGCGTTGAAACTCGAAAATAAGACAAAATATGTCTTTAAACTATGACAAAATTTTCATTAATTTGTTTTTTAATCGCTTTATTATGTAATTCAAGTTATAACTAGGTTCAAATAGAATGTTAACTACGACCTTTGATTGTTTTGGTCGTGTTAAAGGATGTTCCAGGATATTATTATCCTGTTTACATTTTGAAGGAAATTAATTATCACAAGTGCGTAAAGATCTTTTCAAAGAACTCATTACAGGAGCAATCTTAGCGCCTAATGAGTTTTGCCTTGTTTAACGTAAAAAAATGAAGACCTTGTTTTTATTAGCAGGTATTTTATTTGTACAAAATATAGAGATGGGGTAATAATCACGTCTCTTTGACGTTTTATATTAATGACTTGAACTTGTTTGTTCAGTTGCATGTTTTTTATAAAAAGACAATACATTAACTTTATAATAAGTGTGACTTTAACTTTACTGTTATTCCGTAAAATGAATAAATGGATATTATCATTATCCTGACTATCCTGATCGGCAACCGGTTTCAAAATGCCGAAGTCGTAAGAAAAAAAGCCCAGGAGTAAGGCTATCTACACTTCGCAGTTAACCCGTTGTCTCTGCACTGTAATTCCAGCCCTGGTCGCTTTATTATATTTTTTATAAGGTTGATTCCGCACACTACCTCCCTACCCATAAGTGAATTTATCCACTGTCTTATAAACTGTACCGCGCAATACTATGGCGACTGAACGCTGAACACACCATAAAGTAAGAATAACCAGTGGCGAGAATAAACCTGAATTATAGCCATTGTTCCCCTCAAAGAATACAAGCCCTGCGACTTTATTTGTGTCTTTTATCGCACTTTATACTCGTTCCTCTACCAGCAATTCCATTCACTTATGTTCCATAACTCGACACAGTATTTTATCTTTCGAGATCCAGGTCTTTTGTAGAAATATTTTTTATTTCCTGACGAGCTCTTTATGTTGTACATTATATGTATCATTAAAATGTCGGCTTTCCGTATTTTGGCGTTTATAAATATAAAAAAAATATCTTTACTACGTATTTCATTCTACCGTAACGCGTTAACGTCCTTATTTGCACTTAATACTCATACTTACAATTTTCTTTATATTTTCAAAAAATGTACTCCTTCACGCTTTTAAATACTGTTATTTGAAATTATTATTTTTTAAATAACTAATACATATTGATATAAATATCTACTTAGTATAAACTACGTAATTCTCATAAACATGATCTCAGTTAAAACTAGTAATATTTTCTAATACAAGATGAATATAGTTTTTAGAGAATTTTACCTTTTATAAAAAAATCATTTATGAATTGTTTATAAAAACCTTCTGAGGTTATTTCAACCTTCACATTTTATCAACAAGAGAATCATATTTCTTATTATTGTGTTTAAAATATATTTATAAATATAGTAAATTTTAATTATTAATTATTTACAAAGAAAAATGCTTATATTTATATTTCCATTAAATAATATTTCTTGACATTTTGAAAGATCGAAAAATATATCTAAATAAAACAAAATATAAATGTGTTTATGCGCAAAATCAAAGTTATATATGTATGTATATTTTTTGCAATATCATAAAAATAAATTTATATCATGTTATATCAATAATTTAAAACATAATTATGTTTTAAATTATTGATATAACATGATAATTCATATTACAAGTTTTCAATTTGTTATAACATAACATTATTATCGTAATGAAATTTCATGGAAGTCAAGTTAAATTGTGTTTAAAAAACAAATTCATTATTTTGAAAAAAACGCTAAATCAATATTTTTTTACAAAAAAATATGTGACTGTATGAAAAAATTTTACAAAATGTTTTGGAAACATGTTTTATCTACATAAATCTAGTACAAAGAGTTATTTGGCTGGTAGCTCTTTGTCAAAGATTTATATTTCTTTTACTTATAATTACATATTTATATTTTAAAAATTGTTATAACTATTTAATTTCAACTCTTTATTTTTTATAAAGTTTTTACTATTCAACTATTTAATTCAACATTATTTTTCTAATGTAGGCAAGTCTCTAAAGATCTAACATCTAAACTATATATATTATTAAAGAAAAGTATACAATATTATATGTAAATGTAATATGTATATATATTTTAAGACGATGAACTAACATGAAGAAATCGTGTAAGATATTCGCAATTGATGTAAAACATTGTGCATGAATAAGTTAAAAATAAATACATAATACATATTTCAAATTACACATTTAAAATACATATTACCGCAGTGAACATAAGGTTGACTATTCAATTATCTATAACCCATGTATCTAGATAATATAATTGTATAGAATAAACTATTAATAAACGTATTGGGGCAATTGACACCTATCTCTTTGTTTTATTATGTTTTACATTGTACAGTGGAACCTCTCATAACGAGTAATTCGCATAACGAGCAAAAAAATGTGAAAAAGATGATCCATTAACGAGCTACATTTCGCATAATGAGTTACAGAGAAATGGCAAGTCCCTTTTTCACAACATTCATTTATGAACCGGGCCGGTCAAACTAAAACGAATTTCGCTTAACGAACGAAAGATTCTGGAACGAATTATGCTCGTTATTAAAGGTTCCACTGTACTAGTATAAAAAGGACATAAAACCTTTAATGAAATAAAGATAAAATTGTAGGTAAGAACTTAAATATATTTATTAATTTAAATGGCTGGTAAATACACGAATGATTTGCTGACAAATGAGTGGAAAACCGTCCGATTTATCTATGACTTCTGATGATTTGCATCTCTGCAAATATAGAATATTTAGCTACAATATGTTTGTGTCCCTAAGTGATGGAGTGGTGTCAGAGCAAGCCACAGCGTTGAACTAACCTAATTTTCTAATAAATTTCGCCAGCACCAGAAATCATATTATATAAACCCAATACATTACCATACTCTCTGGATTATTTGACCTATGAAATGATTTCAATTGATGGGATACAGTGACGTAAGTAAAGGACCTCAGAGACAAGGATATAGAGGAAGATTAGTAGGAAATAAAATGAGAATAACAGTAATGGCTAGGGCGCTCGGGGATCCATACCGTACTAGTACTTTTCGTACCAGTTTGGCTAGCAAAGTTACAAATTTATTATCATTTAAAATTTACCTTCGATCGCACCTTTAGCGAAAAACTTAACATGTTTATTTGATGTGATTTACAATAAAGATAACAAAGCTAATATTTATTTAATAAACAAAACATTGGACATTTCAAATTTTCGTAACCATCTCAAATTAAAGTAAATCACGATCAGTATAAAAAAAATATTCTAGTTAACCGATGCATATAGAAGGGAAAATAAAAGAATATGAATTTCAAGCATTATCAGGTAAATAATAAAAAAAATAGGTTTAGTATAGCGGCATTTTCGTAAAATGCTACCTCAAGGGCTCTTGTAAACAAATGTACAGACATACGTTGTTACTATTAGACATTCAAAACAAATCTACCTAAAAAAACATAGTCATATCATATATAAAAATATATCATTATAAAAACATGACTGCCCAAAAAAAACTACTGACCTATATATGTAGTAAATTAACATTTTTTTACGTAGCTGAATTTTTAAAAATGTATTTAGTGTTATATACTTGGACTTAATGTGTAATTAATATCCAAGTAATTTTTTAGGATAGTCAAAATTAAATTATTTTGAAAAACCCCAGTTTTTTTAATCAATGTTGGCTACACTGAAATTTCAGTGGACATAAGCATTTTGTCTATGAAAAAACGATGAGTTGTAAATTTCCGATCTACGAATTGCTTTATCTGTGGAATTAACTCGCAGCCGGTTTTCACTTTTGTAATTCTGTGTTTTCGGATATAGTTTTCCTTTTTTTAATTTTTAGCATAAGCAAGTCGTCAGTGCTCATTTCCAACATATAAAATGGTATGAAGGAATCATTTAATTTTTTTAAACATTTGTATTTATTTTTTGCCTATTTCCACAAATTTTAGTTGAACGTTTTGTGCAATGTCATACCTAACCTACAAAATAATGCAAACCTCCAAGTTAAGCGATGAAAACTGTCAAATTCATTATAACTTAATCAAAGAAAATATAATTAAAATAAAGAGATTCCAACAGTTTTCAGTTTAGAATAGTATTAATGTTTTTTTTATGGAACAATATAAATAATGTCATATAAGACAATTGGATTTTCAAACCACTTGTCAAATTGGATGATCTTTATATCCTTGTTTATTGTGAAGGTTTTTTAAAAATATAATTGAAATTAACTTTTAGATTTTTTTTCAAGAAAACATCTTTTTATTACTTATTCAATACTGTAACTCATAAAATTACATTAATTCAGGTGAAAGATGTAAAAATATGAACATTGGTTAGAAATAATAACGCCTTCTTCCTTCTTTGATCCTTAATGCTCACCCAATAATGCAAAGAGCACTACATTGTGTCAACGCAGTGTTATCTTGATTGTTAATTACATAAATTCAAGGTTATTGTTCAGCCTTGCATTTCAGGTATCAGTGCATTGTGATATTTAGTAAAAATTGAGTTAAAAATCACCTATTTTTTTATTGCCCTGGGAATGGAACCCAGGAACTCCAACACAGTTCCGAAATGTACAAACCACTAGACTACAAAGGCAGAGAACACTAATACCACATTCGAAGCATAGCAACCGAATAAAACATTATCGAGGACTAACAGTCGTAAACTTACTACTTACTTCAGCCTTCTTCTTGTGTCCAGTATTGAATAAAGGCCTCCCTTTTGGACTTCCACATTTCTCTGTTAGACGCGATTCTTCTCCAGTGCAGGCCCGCCACTTTCCTAATGACATCGGGCCATCTTGTGAAGTCATAAACATCTAAATTTATTTTTACAGTGCATTTAAATACTACGCCTCCCTAGTCTAATGGTCAGCACGCTCGGCTACCGTTCTGGAGGTCCTGGGTTCGATTACCAAGGGGGGGTAAAATAAATACAAGTGATTTTTTCACTGTAATATTTATTCAATATTACCCTGGACTGGTACCTTAAGCGGAGAGCTGATCACCTTTCCTTCATGTGTAAAACGATCAAGATAACACTGCGTTCATATGACGTAGTGCCCTATGTACCATTGGAGTGCGGATAAGGGTTTTATTATTATAATTATTATAAATACTACAGCCATAATGCTGTTAATTAGGACATTTAAAGAGTTACTGAAATATTTTCGTATTGCATTTTTGGTGTTAATTTTTACAAAAATTTTTTTTTTCCAGTTCCGCAATCAATACGACAGCGACGTGACAGTATGGAGTCCCCAAGGTCGCCTCCACCAGGTGGAATATGCCATGGAAGCTGTCAAGTTGGGTTCCGCCACCGTCGGACTAAAGTCTACAGAGTACGCGGTGATCATCGCCCTCAATCGCGCGGCGGGAGAGCTCTCCACGCACCAGAACAAGATAGTGCCCATCGACAAGCACATCGGAATCTCGTTTGCCGGACTGACTGCCGATGCGAGGATGCTAAGGTACTTCTACTTTTTGCTGGTGCCGTGGCGTAGTTGGGTAGATGCTCGACTCCGAAACCGGCATCGCGGGTTCGATTCAACTATATGTATTTATTTATTTATTTATTGAACGGCTGAAGCCTTTATGATAATACATATAATACATATATACAGTATCTAATATAAAAATAAAAATACACTAATGAATACACTAATAGAGAAATAAAAAGTCTTATAACAAATAGTCTTATAACATAAAATCATAATAAAATAACAAATAGTAAGCACTGCTAAATACACGTCTCCTTCAAACACTATCAGCGAGCAGCAAGAGAGAGTGAAACAACTATTAAATTTATCCATTATAACATGGAGAAGAAATGCTGAGAAAGCACAGATTTCATGGAGGATAACAATATATTAAATAAATCTATACTTTCAAAAGCATTGGCTAACATGTGAAGCCGCGGAATCGGAGAGAACATGGGATGGTTTGCATTATGTACGTGATTCCCGCCAAGTGCAAAATAAATTCAAGAAAGATTTATTTTCAATTGGTCTGGGTATTTGTTATGTATTTTTCACATTTACCTTCCCTATCCTTACTATCCTACCTGCAGACAAGCCTCTAATAGATGCTTTGCAGGTTATTAAAAATAAAAAATATAATCTTATCTGCACCTAATGGTGCATAGCGCCGTTCATAGTATAGAAGCAGTGTGTTAACTTGATCGTTAAATACAAGAAGGAAAGGTGATCAGCCTTGCTCTTTAGGTACCAGTTCAGGGTCATATAAAATAAATATTTATTATTTATTTTATATGACCTTTATATATAATTTATTATATAAATAATATATAATAAAATATATATTATTTAAATTATTTATTTAGAAATTTAACAGAACATTAACATAAATACATTTACAATAATGAATAACAAATAAAACAGGTAATCGTAATATTTCAATTGCAAAATTTTACAAATGTTAAATGAGTTAAAAGTAAACAGCAAGAATAAAATATAGCAAAAGTTAAGAGGATTAATAGGCAGACTTTCTTTAGAGCTAAAGTAAAAATAATAACAAAAAAACAAACAGTTAAAATATGTACAAGTTGAGAAGAGCATATTAGACTGAAAAATCACTAATATTTAAGTAAAAGGGCTAAGGTACGCGACGATCAATACCAGTTTTTTGGTGTTTCAATTCAATTGAAGAGATTTATAAAAAAAACAAAAAAATGATAGCTATTAGAGTGTTCACATTATCACATTTATCTGTTCTCTTTGCATTTTTAAAGAAGTGCTACTACTACTCTCATGCTGCATCCCTGTAGAGCATAGGTTGGCAAAGTGTGGCTCGGGAACCGCTTGCGTCTCTTTAGCCTTTTAAATGTGGCTCCAACACAAATATCCACGCAAAGGCTCTTCGTCTCTACCTACGTATTTATGCGAACAATATTTTTCAAGCATGAAACTTATTAAAAGCGAACTGAGAAATCGTCTTATTGATAAGAACCTTGAAATGTGCTTAAAATTAAAAAGTAACGTACAAACTCGACTTGATAAAACTTCCTCTAGATTTCTTATACAATATGTTCAGGTTCTCTGCGTCCTATGTGCCCATACCATCTCAATTGCCTTTCCTCTACCTTACTATTGATGTCAGTTACAGCCAGGCTTCCACGAATGCGTGAACTCTTTATTTTGTCACTAAGGGATACTCCAGCTGACCATTTAAGCATTCACATTTCAGCAGTTTCTAGTTGCCTAGGGTAGGCGTTAATTTGTGCAATTTTTTTCTTATAATTTTTTTCTAACCCTTATCCACACCCAATGGTGCTTAGGGCACTGCATTGTATTGACACAGTGTTATCTTGATCTTAACAAATGAATGAAAGGTGATCACTCCTGCGCTACAGGAACCAGTCCAGGGTAAAATTAAATTAACATTAGAGTGTAAAATCACAAATAATTTTTCACCTCCCCCCCTCGGAATTGAACTCGGGACCTTCAGCACGGTAGCTAAACATGCTAACCATTACACCACGGAGGCTGAGTTGCTCACAGTAGGTGTTAATTAGTGCAATTTTTTTCTAATTTTACTATAAATTAATAAATTTTCTATATTGTTTGATGTTCTATTTCAGTCGCTACATGCGCACAGAGTGCCTGAATCATCGCTACTCTCACGATGCTCCTCTGGCTGTAGGCAGACTGATCAGTGCAGTCGGTAACAAGATGCAGATCTGCACGCAACGGTACGACAAGCGACCCCTTGGAGTGGGACTGCTGGTCGCTGGATACGATGTAAGTTGGTTGGTTTCGGTTAGTCGGGAGATATCGCTTCGTAGACATAATGCCTGCCAGTCTATATTTATTCTATACAACAAGTGTAATAAATAATTTCTTTAATTTTTAAGGTTAAAATAATGCGTCAGATCTTATCATTTTTGTATGAAGTATGTAGCCCGCTTAGTAATTAAGCCAACATAGTAAAATGCTATTTTTCAACGAGGAAATTTCACTTATGGAAATGTTTTATCAATGTTTTGAATATTCAGGTATCTAGAAATACAAACATAATCAGAAATACTAACAAATGAAATCCTTTTAGTGTATTACAGTACATTTCCAATTTTCTAGGATGGATGGTAAACAATTTCATGTAATCAATTTCCCAGTTAATCTGAAAATATGAAAAAAATGTAAACAAAGAGAAATTTAAAACTGCGCTATATGGACTTATGTATACTTTCTTGCTTAGTAAGATGCACATGTTGATAATGAATATTTTACACTCGATTTTTTTTTAAGTGTACCATTAAGTATTGTTTGGATTAGAGGTGGGTAAGATCCAATCATTTAGAAGACCTGCATCGGTGAATCCGTAGTCTAATACCAAAACAACGGATCTTTCGTCAGATAAATCGCGCACATAAGGCCGGAAAATGTTCATAACAAATACAGGGTCATTCATTTTTCGATTTCGAAAGAAAAGCTAAATAAAACACACAACGACACATTTTTTATGAAAAATTTATTTCATTATAAAGTTTGGACTTTGCCATTTAATGTGAAAAACAATATGATTTAAATGGCACCTCGAAAAGATTCGATGCATGCGATTCTATTGAGGTCATTTTTAACCACTTTTTCGCTCATTTGGGGGGGTTTCTCGGCCGTAACTTGAGTAATGTTGGTTTTAAATGCGTCTAGAGCCCGGAGATTATTCGCATAAACATGGTCCTTTGTGTAACTTCACAGAAAAAAATTAAAATGGAGTCAAATCGCATGATCTTGGTGATTGACATCGCCAAAATGTGAAATGAAATGTGACCAGGAAACTTTTCGCGCAATAAAGCCATAATTGGTCATGTTGTGTGGCTTGTTGCCCCATTTTGTTGGAACCATTATTATTTTGTTAATTTTTCAATGATAAGAGTGTCCTAGTTAAATTGGGAGTGTATTGTATGTATAATAAATAATAATAAAACCCTTACCGCACCCCAATGGTGCATAGGGCACTGCTTCATACATACGCAGTGTTATCTCGATCGATTACACATGAAGGAAAGGTGATCAGCCCTCCACTTCAGGTACCAGTCCAGGGTAATATTGAATAAATATTACAGTGAAAAAATCACTTATATTTATTAAACCCCCCTGGGAATCGAACCCGGGACCTCCAGAACGGTAGGCGAGCATGCTGACCATTACACTACGGAGGCGGACGAAAATGTATAATGTATGTTAAATCCGATATTCCCCCTTTGTACAGATACCTCATTGATATATGGTATCTCACATTATTTTATTTTGATTTCTTCAGGACAACGGTCCCCACATCTTCCAAACGTGCCCGTCGGCCAACTACTTCGACTGCCGCGCCATGGCCATCGGAGCGCGCTCGCAGTCTGCCCGGACCTACCTGGAGAGACAGCTCCAAGAGCTGGCAGACTGTGACCTCGCCACGCTCGTGGCCCACGGACTTAGAGCCATAAGAGACACGCTGCCCAACGAGATGGAACTCAACACTAAGGTAACTATATTTGTAATCACCATTATTGAGTGCCTTCGCACGTTGGCAGTATAAATCGCCGTAGTCGACCAAACTCTGATGGTAAACTGCCTTATGAAATTATTTCTGAGGCAGATTGGAACCTTCTTATTTTTATTCGCAATATATTGAGTGTGTCCACATACTTGTTCACAAATCTGGATTATTTATTAATTTGCGTTTAATTCGTAGAACTCCATTTTAATTTATGTATAAATTTTAAATCACACAGATTTTTTGAGTCTACTAAGTTGTATTTTATTAACAAAAACACATAAATAGTTATATTGTGACAATTGTTTCGCCTTGTTAGAGCATTATCAAATGAATGTCAAACAATTTGTTTGATAATGCCCTAACAAGGCAAAACAATTGTCACAATATCTTTTTTTATGTGTTTTTGTTAATAAAATACAACTTAGTAGACTCAAAAAAAATGTGTTTGATTTAAAATTTATACATTAATCTGGATTATCTCCATTTAAAGTTATTTTTACATATTGACATCTCAACGTAGGTGAAGAAAAATATAGAAGTCTGGGTGTTTACAGGTCTTATGATGTTGCCCACAAGTAAAAGGGTCACTTAATAAAAGCTTTTCTCAATCCAGCATAGATGGCCTTTGTGAACTCATATGTGCATTCATGAAATTGATTAATATATCTATGAATCTTCCATGGGTAGAATGGTGATTGTTGTATGTGTGTAAAGCGATCACTAAATCAGCCTATAACGGGTCATAAGTCCTGTAAATACTCTACAAAAACATATAGAACGCTTACAAGCATCTCTCGCTCTCTACCAACAGTATGTAAAAGACGCTTTTAAGAGTTTCCCGCAAACAATGTGTTAATTTGAAACTCCATCACTCAATAAATGGATGCAATGAATTTAAAAATGCCTTCTTTCAGAACATCTCCATTGGGATAGTCGGCAAGGGGCACCCCTTCCGGATGCTGGATGAGGAGGAGACCGGGAAGTACCTGTCGCTGGTGGAGGGGGAGGAGCGGCGGGGCGGCGCGGGGCCCGCTCCGCACGGCACCGCGCAGGGGGACCAGGAGCCCGCGGAGCGACCGGACCCAGTCCCGGCGGTGACTTGACCTTTGTCTTATTATCTTATCCTCTCCTGGTGGATGAAAATTTTCATTCCTACGTTTCTGTCATTGTTATGAAGAAAATGACATTATATTATTCATTCAAACTATCTCATATATCTTAGTCGTACAGGAGAAAGTGACCAAGTGCATTTTTTATAAAAACGTGATCATTAACTATTTGATATTTTACCAGCTTAATATTGCCCTGAAAAACATCCTAAAGGAATTTAAACTTGGAAGTATAATATATTGACTTGTTAAAAATGAGTTACTGCATTGATGTTTATTTTCTTGCAAAGCAAAATGGACTTAAATGGCCCTCCTGAACATTTTACGTTTTGTCAGTCGGTCACTTTCTCCTGTACGACAACGATATATCCTGTCACTTTCATTTAGCATAGTATGAGTGATATTCACCATATCTCAATATTACAGGTGGTTGTAAGCCCTTAGGTTTGTAAATTTCCATCATCTTTCAAATAAAAAGAATGATAGATGTCTCAAATCAAGTCAAGACACCTATTATATTGGATTATCTCAACCTAGTGTTTGTTGTTAAGAGTCACCTGTTGTGATAACCATAAAGCCTTTTTAGGTTTGAGTCTTGGGTTCAAACAAAAAGCTTGCATTATATTTCAATAGAGGGCATTATATTTAATTATATTTCTGAAATATTTATGTATTTTTTTATTTTAGGTCGCTATGGATACCGAATAGACAGTAAAGAAGACAGACTTGGACAAAATGTGACATCTTCCCACACAAAACAACCCTTTGCAATGAACTTTTTGGATCCTCAATGGCCCATTTTTTTTACTGTATCACACTTGAATCGTTTTGTGATTTTGTTCTCCGAGTTAATTCTTTTACTTCCCCTTTGCTTTGTGAAATTCAAATATTTCCCATGGCCGGCAATCGTAAGTTATTAAATTGTATTGTAATCTTTTCAGAATTATTGTTAATATACTGAAACTATGTACAATGAAAGTGGTGTTCCATCTCAAATATAGTATTTTTTTTTAAATTCTGAGAAGGTTTTAATGCTTTACAATTTACGATTGTCGGCCATGGAAAATAAGAAATGAATCTAAATAATTAATACATGGGTGCCCTGTTAATTATATTTCATAAAATAAACAATATGTATATGTAATTGAATTTTTTTTTTCCCATTGTAAAACTTATATATCTATCAAATAAATAACGAGCCTTTTAACTTTGTAAAAATATATTTTATTTCTTAACACCTATTTACATTGTACAAAACAAATTAAAATATGATTGTAATTTACAAATATTTATATATAAACATGGAAAATTCGTTGCATCGGAAGATAGTACAAAGTTTTGTATATAAAAATTTTCTTTACACATATTTCGTTGTTAATTATATAATTTGTATAAAAATACTAAATTTATCACTTTACGTTATGTTTAGAGAGCACCAATTTTTACATAATCTCATTTTTATTTTTCTTAAATATAATTAGTTATAATTACAGGGTACGTATAGTAATTTACAGAATTTGATCAACTGGTACTTGGAAAGTAATACTAGAAAATGCTAGATTGCGAATTGTCATTAACAAAAAAATAATTATGCTATAAAATAATAAATTCCGCCTCCGTAGTGCAATGGTCAGCACGCTCGGCTACCGTTCTGGAGGTCCCGGGTTCGATTCCCAGGGGGGGTCAAATAAATATTAGTGATTTTTTCACTCTAATATTTATTCAATATTACCCTGGACTGGTGCCTGAAGCGGAGGACTGATCACCTTTCCTTCATGTATTAACGATCAACATAACACTGCGTTTATATGATGCAGTGCCCTATGCACCATTGGGGTGCGAATAAGGGTTTGAAGTGAAGAAGAAGAATAATTAATTCGAGCACGACTGGAACTATCCAGTAAAGGGAGAGTTACTGAGATTTTAATGAAAAAATGTTTGTGAAGATCTACACCCTCGTATGTAGCATGTATGCAAGAATAGCTTTAATATTCTGCCCTACAGCGCCTAAAGCACAGTGAGTATGTACTGGATATTTGGAAGATGTCCGCAAAGGTCAGCACTATGAGCTGATTAGAGGCATTGGAAATGTGGTTACATCGTAGAATACTACGCATTCCATGGACCGATATGGTCGGCAACGTGAATGTGCCTCAAAGAGCAAGAGTAGAAAGAGAGTTGCTGACTGATAGATATCAAGGTCCAGAAGGTGTCCCATCTGAGACATGTGCTTAGAGGAGAGAAGTACAAGCTACTGCACCTCCACTCTGTACATACAATTTTTTTCTTGGTAAATTGACAGTTTAAATTTTGCAATAAGAATTTCAGATACATTCCAGCACCAGTAATATAATTTACAGTCATATGTAGAATAAACCACATAGTACATATGTATATTATGTAAATATTGCATCGTCAATGGAAGACATCGTAAGTGTGAACATACTGTCATGGCTAAGTACTTATATTGTCAATCACCTGGGACCATTATGTTTACAGAAAATTAGTACCGGATACTTTAATTTCATTAATTGTAAAGAAATACTTATTTTAAACAACAAAAAATAATAATTTACGAAATTTCTCGGTTTAAATTGTTTTTCATTGATTCTTAGCGGCCATTTTCCACCAATAACTTTTAAATTGACTTCAATGTGGTGTTAAAATTATTTTCATAATATTTTAACCTCTTAAAAAAAAACATTATTTATCGCAAGAGTAATTAACTCAAATTGCAAAAATGATTGAATTGAAATTGAAAGAAAAGCAATGATTTTTTAAAATATACAATTTTGTCAAATATTGTCATACAAGAGTATCCAAGGGGTAATTAGGTACGTTGTTTAAATTGTAGTTCCCATTTACAAATTGATTTTTACTTACATCTATGGGTATATTTATATTACATAAAGCATGATTGTCATACGGAGGCTGCATTCCGACATATTGCACATCTGTAAACATCGGCTGCTGTCCACATTCCCCGATCATGTTGACCTGTCCTTCGAGGTTCTGGCTTTCCAAATCTACATCCTCCATTTCTTTGGACAGCATTTCCAGAAGCCCTTTCCTTTTCTGCAACTGGTAATCCGCCCGCTCCATTTCTATGGCTGCGTTTTCGATCTCCTTGGAACTGTTGTCCATCTGCGTTCTTAAGATATTGAGCATCGATACTATCTGATCTTCGCTTTCGATGTAGCTTATCTCATCTTCGCACAAGTATCTCCTCAGTTTGACTCCTAGTCTTACGATCAATTCTTCTTCTCTCTGCAGCCTTTTGTTGACAATTGTCAGTTTTTCTAGGATGTCTATCTGTTGTTGGATTCTGCTCAATTCGTCTGTCGATGTTTCCGAGTTGTCGTCTGATTTTTGAACGATTCTGTTGGCATTTATCTGACAAATGTCCGTTAGCTCCTTGGTGAGGTAATGTTCTCTGAGGAGATGGCGACCTCTCGATCTCCGCTTTGCTGGTCGAGGAGGACTCCCGCTGACTCCTACTCCGCTGTCGCTATTAGCGGCCGGACTATCGGTAGCTTCGCTACTTCTCGCATTCTCCGCCCCTTCTCCTTGGACCGGGCTGCTATCTTGCGTTCCGTTACCGAGTTTCTGATCGTCTTCTCCGATGTTTAGTTCGCTCATGCCGGCGAGCTCGTCTCTTCTGTCTTCGCTGTTAGCTAGTTCGTTGTTTCTTGCAATATCTCTGAGGTAACTTTCTAGGAGGTAGTTGGGTCCGTGTTTAGCCATCCTCGTTCTGTGTGTCTGCTCCTCCAGATGACAGATCTGCCTGTCCTGTTCCCTGTGAAATAAAATGACTTTTGTTAATATGACATTAAAAATACGCTAAATTAGTTATTGATACTATCATAAATGATCTAAAATGATTTGTCAAACGTTGAAGGAAGAAAGTCTTTGCTGCTGTTCTCTTTTTCCTCTGTTTTCCTTTCCTATATGACATTTATGTCGTTTAACCCTAAGCTCTCTCACTTTAGTTTTCTGCATCCCAACAAATATATTCCACACCTATATTGAAGAATGCAGATCCCAGATTTGATCTCCCAGCCTTCATGTGATCAACAATCGAGTTAACACCACGTCGACCCGACGTGATGCCCTGTACACCACTTGGGCACAGATAAGAGCAAGAAAAAGAACTGAAGTGTGGATAGAGGTCAGAGAATTTAACTTTGAAATTTGTTAAGCAAAACTTAACATAATTAAGAAACTTTGAGTTATTAAGGAATCAAACTTAAGATATTTAAGGAACTTTGAGAGTCTTTTTTTCGGATGGGAATTACGTTTATTATTTACCTTGCTTATTATGTACAAGGTTTATAGATCATTAAGTGCATTTTTGTTTCTTCTAACTAAATAAATATGTTTTTATTTGAATCTGTGTTGGGAACAGGAGGGATAATCTAGTGTAAGCCAATCAGGAACTTCTCAGCATTTGCTCATTGCTGGGAGGAAACCACGTTGCACTCCTTAGGAGAAGGCGGACTGTTGACTGTTATCAGCAGACCTTCCGTTCCACTAGAAAAGGGCTCGGCATTTTGTGTCCTAGCTTGGTTTATGTTACCAATGAGAGTTAGTCTAATCCAACACGAGTAATGCAGCTACCTTAACCTGTCAGCCTGCATCTGCAGCGTGTCGCCCTGAGCCCGGATCAGCTGCGGGAAGAGCTGGCGCGAGCGCTTCCGGGCGGAGTGCGGTCTCCTGCGTGGAGAAGGGGGACTCCCTCGACCCGAGTCCCCGGAGCTATCCGCATAGCGAAGGGTGAACCGGATCTGCAAGGACAGATATTCAATTAACAAAATTAAAAAAGCAGACACTCGTATTGAAATCATTAAAATAATAAATTTACAAACTAATCATTTAATTTAATTTCTTGCTTAAACATCATAATTGATATACGACAACTCGGTAGTGTAAAGGCAAAGTCTGTCTCAGACCAAATTTTACAGGAGAGCAAAAACAAAGTTGTGAAATAAAATAAATCATTTGTTTTATGTTTTTTTATATATAAGTACATATTTTAATAAAACTAAATAAGTATTGCAACTACAGCTATATCCTTTTTATAGATTATGGAATACACTATTTTTAGACGTTTTGTAGAACAAACTTAGAAAATGAAACATTTGACAGATATACCCTTTTGCCTTTACACTACCGAACTAAGAAATAATAATAAAAAGTTTCACAAAATAGTTTTAGTGTGTTCTAATTTTTATTTGCAAATATTTGAGCTTTCCCCACGTAGGAGTTATTTATATTAAGATTTTTATTGTCATCTTAAAACAGATAATGAAGATGATTTATCCTTTTTTTAAATTCATTGCACAGTGTATAAAATGGTCACTAAAGCCAACCAATGATATGTTGTAATCCTTGTAAATAAGCAGGCATTCATATTCCCATTTAAATAAGCTCTTCATTCATGTTAGATATTGATTGGAACAAAACCAGCATTTGAGAATAAAAATTAGGACACTGAATGTTGTGAGAAAAAACAGTTGGTCAAAAAAATAAGCATGATAAAATTAAAAACTACATTTTCAGGTATTTGCTAGTAAAAGATAATTCGAAAATGATACAACGCAACTACAAACTTTCAACCATAGATGTCGCCTACGAAATTTGAAAAAAAAACCTTTGTTGTTACTTTCAACAATATACATACTTATGTATAATCCAATTTTCCAAATTTAAATTATGTATCTATCATGGGTAGAATAGGAAATGTTAACATTGTCTAAAATGATCACAAAATAAGTACCTACGTATTTCGTATTTAGTATTTATTACGGGGTAGAAAGTTAAAAATATGTACATAGATATTATTTACGATTACACTTGATATTCATAAACATTTTTAAAAAATCAATATGATAGTGTTTGCCAAGTAAAGATTTATGTAAAACAATGCATCTACCGACACTCCCATTTATTTTCATTATTATAAATAAAAAATATCACGGAAGTAACCGAAATCAAATTAAATTAATATCCGTTCTAACAAATCGAAAGTTCGGAAAGTGGTTCAAATTTAGATTATTTTGTGTAAACGGTAAAATTTTCCGTAACCATCCCGACGCGTGCAAATATTTTGAGAATGGATAGAAAATAAAATAAAAATATTTGACAAGCCTTCAGCTTTATTTGGGAAACAGCTCTGAAGAATCCTCACAGAAAGCAGTGCTTTCTGTATCAAATATGTGCAAACTTGATTGATGATTTTTTTAATTATCTATACAGGCAAGAATGGCCGTGCTGGAGGTCTCAGGTTTGATTCTTAGAGGAGTCAAAATAAATAACAGTGATTTTTCACCTGATCATCAGGTACTATCATTATTGATATCCTGCGCATCTGCGCAGGATTCATTACTAGTTTTCTAATTTGGTGATTGATACGTTTGTTTTCAATACGGCCCCATTGTTAGATTAACCTTAATTTTAACACATTTTTTTTTTAAATTCCCTTTATGCTGATTTTTAAAAAAAAATAATTTTTATGCTTTGACAACTTATTTACAATAATCGATGATTGCTTTACATTTTGTAGAGAGGTGAAAAACCTGCCTACATGAAAACATGTCGTTTTTTAGTATCTAGGAGGCATTTTGCAACATTTTACTGCTGATGTACCTACGCCCTTTGTGTGTGGTTATTAGAACAATATGTTGTGTGTGTCATTTTGTAGAATTCGTCATGGCCAGTTTGAAAACGTGAAACCATTTCGTGTCTGCATGATGTCGCACGCTATTCCCTTATTTGTCGGCTGTCGTGTGTCGTGACAACCTTCAATAAACACTAGCTCCATCACTAAATAGAATAATATTACAGACGCGCGAATTGGCCTAACCGCCAAAGCGACCCACTCTGAAAACGTCCTAACTAAAAAGAAATGCGTAGGTGGATACGTCATTTTCTAACCAATTATACAGTAGTTCCGAAAATGTCGTAATTTCAACAATTTAATGGTCGTATCTTTAATACCTACATATTATACATACAAGGAATGAGAATATTAGTCCAGAAAAATATATACAATACCTACTATAGGGTGGGGAATGATTTGTTTGTTGAATAACTCACTAACAAAAAATATACATGCTTTTATTAATATTTGAGTCGGGTAGACGCTCTAGATTTGCCACAACTTAATTCCTATTTTCGAATAAAGCCTCTTCGACTTACTCAAACATAGCATTGAATCGAAATACACGTATATGTTATGTTATTTTTTTTTTACTGAGATGGTAGTATTAAATAAATTGCAGAATAATGAATTTTTCACAGTGCATAAAAAACACTTAAACCAGCCAATGATGGGTTGCAAGCCATGTAAATACCCATATTTCCTAATTCCCATCTCGTTCAAAACATCTATATCGAGATATCATTGAATTTTTTATAAATAGATCATAAATGCAGCGAATCCAGCATAAACAAAAAATTTAACACTCTCAAAATATTATGAATAAAATAATACAAAAATCGAATCATCCTTCATCGTCCCGAGGACACAACTCTGAAATTTAGATTTAGCTTCATACACGGTGTTTGAAAATGATGCGAAATACGTCAAAACAAGTGTCAGATAATGGTACAGTGGAACCTCTCATAACGAGTAATTTACATAACGAGCAAAAAAAGTTAAATTTTTGATCCCTTAACGAGCGATATTTCGCATAAGTCGGTTGACAAGTAAAATTCCAGAACGAATAATGCTCGTTATGGAAGATTCCACTGTATTTACTAACGAAAACTTAAATAAAAAACTACACAAAAAGAATTGAAAATATTATTATAAAATAGTATTGTTATCACCTCGCTCTGGGCATCTCCCCACGCGTTCCAGATGTCCAAAATGGTCGCCTCACTATCCAACGGCTGCTCCATACTCCTCCATCCCTCCGTGATGACCCAGTCCTGCTCGTCTCCAGACTGACCTGGTCTGTGCGGTAGCAGCGCCCTGACCACCTCTCCACACGTTGTATCCGGCAACACCCCACTGACCCAAAGCTGCCGATCGTCCACCCAGATGCAGACCTCTTCACCGACTTGATCCTCGTCATCTTCACTGTCGTCGGAGTATATCTGCGTCATTCTGTCTTGCAGGGAGCTTTTCGGTGGTTTCTCGGCGTGTTTTGCGAGGTTTTCTAGTCTTTCTTCTACCCTGGTATCCAACCGGTCGCCAGATCTATCCTTGCCTCTCGTTGATCTGGGAACGGCCAGTCGACTCGCGACACGTTCTGATGACCTGTCAGCTCCTCGGCCGAACCTACGATCGGAAGACCTCTCTTTTGCTTCCATTGCTTAACAACCTGAGAACAAAGAAAGCAAAAATATAAATATATGGTAAGTCTTCAACCGTGCTTCTATTCAAACAATTATTTATTCAAACAATTCACATAAATTATCGAATAAAATACAATTTTGTATTTTATTCGATAATTTATGTGAATTGAATATTCGAAGGTGTTGGCACTTGGTGTAATTTTCATGTTGGTATTGTGAATATATATATATATATATATATATATATATATATATATATATATATATATATATATATATATATATATATATATATATATATATATATATATATATATATATATATATATATATATATATATATGTAATAAAATACCTAGGTACCTACCTATACATTTTATTAAGTACCTACAAATAGTACCTACATAAAACAGTTCTACCACTAGATGTCGCATGCGTCGCTCAGAAGAAAACAAAAGACTTCCGATAATATTATTAACTGTCAGAATCAGATAGATAGATAGATAGATAGATAGATATAAAAATTATTATAAAGATAAATTAAGAATAAACTTTAATTACAAAGCAACACATTGTTTATTTTATTATTATACACCCACTTTACATATTATTTACACTTAATTTTCAAAAGGAAAATATTACCACGTATATATATATATAACGTGGTAATATTTTCCTTTTGAAAATTAAGTGTAAATAATATGTAAAGTGGGTGTATAATAATAAAATAAACAATGTGTTGCTTTGTAATTAAAGTTTATTCTTAATTTATCTTTATAATAATTTTTATATCTATCTATCTATCTATCTATCTGATTCTGACAGTTAAAAATATTATCGGAAGTCTTTTGTTTTATTCTGAGCGACGCATGCGGCATCTGGTGGTAGAACTGTTTTATGTATGTACTATTTGTAAGTACTTAATAAAATGTATAGGTAGGTACCTAGTTATTTTATTACATCTCCCCCCTTGGGGAAGAAAATTCATAGTAAAATTTTCACTCGTCCTCCGGATCATCTTCTTGTAGTGAAGGGACTGGTATAAGTTTAGTGATATGATAAAGTTTTTTTTTTTTTTCTTTCTTTCATTTTTCCTTCTTTTTTTCTTTCTTTTTTTTCTTTCTTGTTTTTTTTTCTTTCTTGTTTTTTTTTCTTTCTTTTTTTTTTTTTCTTTTTTCCGTTCTTTTTTTTCTTTCTTTTTTTGTATTTTTTTTTTCTTCTTGACCCTTTTAAAGTAGACACAGTTTTTTTCAATCCATTTGTTTTTTTCTTTTGAATTCCTTCATTTTTATTCAGATCTCTTAAAGTATCTTCTAATATAACCAAATGTACAACTTTTAATTGTTCATCTGCATTTTCATTCGATTCTAAAACTGGATTCCTGCTTAGACAATCTACTTCTAAATTCTTCTTTCCTGGAGTATATTTTATTTTATCTTTCGTAGAAGTTTTTTCTACTTTATTTTTATTTTCATTTTTCAAGCACTGTTTCTGTGTTATTTGTATGTCTTCATTTTTATTCTGATCTTTTAAAATATCTTCTAATTTAACCAAATTTACAACTTTTAATTGTTCATCTGCATTTTCATTCGATTTTAATACTGGATTCCTGCTTAGACAATCTACTTCTAAATTCTTCTTTCCTGGAGTATATTTTATTTTATCTTTCGTAGAAGTTTTTTCTACTTTATTTTTATTTTCATTTTTCAAGCACTGTTTCTGTGTTTTTTGTATGTCTTCATTTTTATTCTGATCTTTTGAAATATCTTCTAATTTAACCAAATTTACAACTTTTAATTGTTCATTTGCATTTTCCTTCGATTCTAATACTGGATTCCTGCTCATACAATCTGCTTCGAAATTCTTCTTTTCTGGAGTATATTTTATTTTATATTTTGTAGAAATTTTTTCCACATTATTTTTATTTTCATTTTTCAAGCACTGTTTCTGTGTAATTTTTAAATCTTCATTTTTATTATTAATCTTATCATCCTCCTTTGTTTTAAACCAGCACTTTGCTTCAGGGTGATATCGAGTTCCCTTATTTAAATTTTCACAAATCTTACATGGACTTTTATCTTTTATTTTATCACTAGTTCTTAGATTTCCACGTCTTTTTTGATTATCTTCTAATCGTTTTCTTTGATCATCTTCTAATTTTTCTCTCTCACTCCGAACATATTGTAGTAATTGTTTTAATACATCTAATGTTTCATAATCCATTTCCAATTAACAAAATTGTCGTTTTATAACGTGGTAATATTTTCCTTTTGAAAATTAAGTGTAAATAATATGTAAAGTGGGTGTATAATAATAAAATAAACAATGTGTTGCTTTGTAATTAAAGTTTATTCTTAATTTATCTTTATAATAATTTTTATATCTATCTATCTATCTATCTATCTGATTCTGACAGTTAAAAATATTATCGGAAGTCTTTTGTTTTATTCTGAGCGACGCATGCGGCATCTGGTGGTAGAACTGTTTTATGTATGTACTATTTGTAAGTACTTAATAAAATGTATAGGTAGGTACCTAGTTATTTTATTACATATATATATATATATATATATATATATATATATATATATATATATATATATATATATATATATATATATATATATATATATATATATATATATATATATATATATATATATATATATATATATATATATATATATATATATATATATATTTAAATATGATGTAGTGCCTTAAGCCCCATTGAGTGCAGATAAGGGTTTGAAAATGAATAAAACCTTTATATAAAATCCTTAAAAGAGGTCATACCACGTGCGGTGCTCTATGCACTATTTAGGTGCTGATCATATTGTGAAGATTTCCTCCACGGATTTTTTTTCTAAATAATTGGTGCACCGGTAAATAAAGGTTTTTTCTTCTTCTTCTTCGTTTTCCTATCCCAGCAGATTGTTCGGAATAGTATATGCCTTCGGTTGGCAGTTGGCACGCGACGTTAGCCGAGAGTTGGCCGCATGTTGGGGTAGGTGGGTGGGTGAGTAGGTGAGTAGGTGATACGAACTAATGGCGTAGTCGTAAATGTAAAGTAGTGGTTGGTCGCGAAGGGTGGGATCGATGCTTGTGCCGCAGTGCTGTGGATGGAGCCCGACACGCCACCCTGCCATGGAGAAACGCACATGAACCTAACACGTACTCTATTTTCATTAAAATCGCTTAAAATCATCAGACTCACAGCCATGCCAAACTAAATGGTTTTTCAAAATATTTAAAAAAAAATATTTTGTACACCATATTTAACACAAAACGTAAGAATTTTCTTTCTGCACCTAAAATACTAGGAAAACTGAAGAATATCAGTCAACACCACAGAAATAAAATCTTGGAAAATTTGAGAAAATTCAAATCTCTTGCAACGTATGTATAATACCAGGGCTGTTCATCAAAACACGCGCCAACTAACTAAAATGTATGTAAGATTATTATAAGATCATGCGCTTAAGCATATTTTAGACACGTTATTTTTATTACTGTATTGTCTAAAAATTTAGACTTGTTTATTTTGGTTTCCCCACTCTAGCACCGACCCCGATAATTGTGCCAAATTACCTAAACCGAAGTGTTATGTTTTTTTTTCAACAAGACAATAAATTAATGCTTCGTATGAAAAAAATCGCGTGGGGCTCGTTCATGGTCAATGATTTTGTTCAAATTGTAATTCGTTATAAGCAAAACTGTGTCAAATATTATTCAAACAAATAGCCAAGAAGAACGTCTCAGGAAATGGATTGTAAAAGAGCCATTACATTTATTGTGGTTCCCACGAGAACGACAATTATTATATCCAAAATATTCTTACGCGATTCGGATGAGAGATGGCTATCTGTCGTCATAAATGAGTTTCTGCAAGGTGCAATAGTTTTAATTATCGCTTAATTTATTTAAACGACGTATTGAAGGATCTGATTCCCGTAGAGAAGCGATTAGAAAAGCAATACTAAATAGTAATGTGGTTGCTTTATCAACTTCTTATTTTTTGGCGTTGATAACGTTAGTCTGAGATATCTATATATTATAATATACTCGTGTATTGATATTGATGGATGATACTATTGCAAGATTGTTAGTCTTTATATGTATGGCGTCATACTACAAACTAATCAGCATACATCATTTCACTATGGGTTGTTAAACCTAATTTGAAAAATAATATTCACATCTAATGCAATTTAAATTTATTTATTTCACAGAGTCATCTAATTTATATCGAAATTATATTGGATGTATTATGCCCTAATTAAAATTACGTTTTAAAGGGTCAAAGTACAACGTAAAGTTAAGTTAAATTAAGTTTTAAAGTACAACGTAAATTTCAAACGTATACCGGTATGTAAGTTTTTCAGCTCAACATAAGCAAAGTTCCAATTTTTCCAGCTCTGTAATGATTAGCGCGTTTAGCTACCGTGCTGGAGGCCAGAGGGGGGTCAAAATAAATATTAGTGATTTTTCCTTCTTAATTTTTTTAAAACTATCCTAAACAGGTACCACAAGCGTGGGCTTGATCACCTTGGCTTCATGTAAGCAACGATCGAGATAACACTGCGTCAATGCGATACAGTGCCATTTGCTCCATTGGCTGGGAATAAGGATTAGAAAAAGAACATTTATTCTTTTCATGGGAGAGAATTAGTTTAGATCTGCTATTTTTTAGTATCCTAGGCCAAATTAACATAACTGCAAAAGGATTTTATTCATAGCCATATAATTTTACAGTTGGTTTGTGTTAGTTACGCCTATTTGACTTCAAATTAAAGAAACGTACATAGGAACATTCGCTCGTATACATATAGTGCGGAAGTCTGTACAATACGTAATATAAAATGATAGGACCGTCTTGTGTGGATTTTTATACACAGGGCAACGTCTGCGCGGTCAAAGGAAACACTAGGTACCGTTTACATGCAGGTATTATACAAGTACCTACATAAATACACCTAGGTCTTTCAACTCGTCTACTTTCCGTCAAGCCATCAAATTTTAACTACGTGAATAAAGAAAATATTGCATATTAATATTGACTATTTAAAAATAATTTAAAAAATTATATGAGCTAGGGTGGCGGATTCTAGATTCGACCCCCACTTCGAAACAATATAATTACAATTTTCAAACACAAGCCGTGTAGGCTTTCTTGAATGTACTGTTGAAATGAAATATTTGCATGTATCGTAAGAACACAAACACTTATTATTACAGATATTTTTTTAAAATCTTCCTCAGTAATGTTGTTATTAGTACAATTAGAATGTTCGGGATTCAATTTCTGGCAAGACGAATGACGTAATGCACTGTTTACACCAATTATAATAAAAAAATCAAAAACTTATCTTTAGTATCATATTAAATTTCTAATTATGGTTCAAACGAAAGTTTGAACTAATATTTTAAATAGTTAAAAGATCAGTAATATTAGTCCGCCTCCGTAGTGTAATGGTCAGCACGCTCGGCTACCGTTCTGGAGGTCCCGGGTTCGATTCCCAAGGGGGGTAAAATAAATATAAGTGATTTTTTCACTGTCATATTTATTCAATATTACCCTGGTATACTGGTACCTGAAGCGGAGGGCTGATCACCTTTCCTTCATGTGTAAACGATCAAGATAACATTGCGTTTATATGACGCAGTGCCCTATACACCATTGGGGTGCGGATAAGGGTTTTTATTATTTATATTATAATATAGAAGAAATAAAAACTGATTAAGTTAAAATATGTAGTCGGGAATTAACCTAACTATTTAAAACGGTATTTTTGTAGGGAAAAAATGTGATGCGACCAATGTGAGGTGTTCCTATATTTGGGAGCGCACTGAGGTCCAAAATAACAAAGCAGAGGTCAAAGCTCTCTCCTAATGTGCTGACCGCACAATGAATACAGATTCACACCGAATATGGTACATATTAATGTACGCGGTGTCATTAAACTATTGGTACTTCCTGATGTGAATATTCAACTATTTTTAAAACTTTTTTATAAAACTATTGTACAACAGGAATTTTTTATACTTTGTCACACATACACAATTCATATACAAATTTTTAAATTTTATATACATAAATAAATATCTGATTATAATATGCTCCGTGGAGTAATTAAGTAAACGCTCGCTGGTTCAAAACGATTGCAAAATGAATCCAATAAATGTATATTTTCGTTTGGTCTGGATATTTATGACGTATTTTTCACGTCTACTTTCCCTATCCTTACTATCCTACCTGTAGATAAGCATCTTAAAATAGAGGCTTTGTGGGTTATTCCTAGGATTTCTATTAATAACTGGACATTAAACCTCATTAATTGATTCAACAGTCATTTTGTGGTAATATAATATCCAGCAATTTTTAATTTAAGTTTTACTCCAATAAATACCATTTTTATTTCTTAAAATCTATTGTGACACGAGTTTCGATGCGTTCGGCAACATTTTCAAACACCGTATTTGAACGTTTTTATAAATTTTGTACGTTCTTTGAAAATGATGCGGAATGCATCGAAACAGGCGTGTTAAAATATTTTAAGAAATAATGGTATTTACCAAGTAAAACTTAAGTTAAAAATGGATGTAAAATAATTCAAAAATAAATTGACTGCAACAACATTTCTATCCAAACCAATCATACAATATCAAGTATGTACTGTGGGAGTCAGGTTTTCGCATCTAGAATATTTTTTACAAATGGAGATGTGATCTAAAGATCACTATATTATGATAAATCACTGTATTATGGTTTGATCCTACAACGAGCCATTAAAATATTATGCAATCGGTATCAGTTGCGATAAAGTAACACATTCCTCTCCCTGTCTGTCTAGTGCCAGATTTACGATAAAAAGCTTCGGAGGCCATCAACTTGACGATAATAGCTGTGCAGTTTAGCGCACACGTAACTCACAAGTCTTGTCGCTCCCATACAAAGTGTTGCACACTCAGGCTGGATGCGCACAACGATACGCAGTGGGCACTATTGGGTGGATAGGTAGATGATAGGTAGACGTGCCACGGAAGCTAGACAATAGAGCCATAGCACGAAGTGCTAAGTGCCACCATTAAGCGATGTGCGATAGTTAGCTTTTATATAAATAACATAACGTAACATAACTTATTTGCTGCGTTTATGACGCGAATTATCCAATCAGGGCTGCTAGCTTTCAAAAATGAGAACAAATTTATAAAAGTAATGCATAATAAATAATAATTGGATAATAATTTGCATTAAATTGTTGGAATAATGACTTTTGATTGAGATATATATAAATAACATAACGTAACATAACTTATTTGCTGCGTTTATGACGCGAATTATCCAATCAGGGCTGCTAGCTTTCAAAAATGAGAACAAATTTATAAAAGTAATGCATAATAAATAATAATTGGATAATAATTTGCATTAAATTGTTGGAATAATGACTTTTAATTGAGATGGTACCCAAACGTACCTTACATAGGATGCAGATAACCTGAACAGTGTGAACCAGGCAAACGTCATGGATCTTCCTCAAAATAACAAAATCCGTTGCCCACGATAGAAAGACCTACAACCTGAGGACGAGAAGAGCTGACCCCGATAGTCTACAAAGACGATAAGTTGGGATGGAGCCAGGAACAAGAATGTGATTTTAAAACATTTATTAAGAGCTAGTTTAAAATCATACAAATAAATATATTCCAAAATAATATTAAAAAATAGAACAAGTTTCATTATAAATACTTAAAAAATATATATCTGATGATTTTAAATGGATTCAATTAAAATGTATTAGAGTTTGTGCCTATCATGGTAAATTTTCGATATTCGTACGACTCGCAATTCGAACGGACTTTTGCAACAAATTGTTTGAATAAGTTCCAATGTAAGCATGTCAGCTTTCTATGTTTACAAACACACCGATACACTATTATGCCACTGAACATTTTACGTAAAGTTGTCAATTACGTACACAGTGAAAGCGTAAAGGTCCCATTCCTCCATTACAAAAGGCGCAGAGAGTAATGTCCCATTTGAAGTTCCCCCGGTATTCCGGTAGATACTGCGTTTCCACCTTTACAAAGGTTACGCAGTCGATTCGCTTCGGGAACTTTTTGGCTCATCCAAAGGTCACCGGTTCACATTTACCCGTACCTACGGTTTGCTGCCTCTCTTTCTAGTTGGATATCCCTTTCCCCCTTTCTCCGTCCTTAATTTGCTTTCCGTTCCCAGATTGATTGATGGACGAGACGGAGATAACCGTAGTTTCCGAAATTCACATCGTACTTCGAAACATAACCCTACTTTGACCATCCTTACGAAAAAAGTGTGTTAAATATCCACCATACACATATAATAAAGATATACTCATAAAGATTTTGTAGAATACGTACAGTGGAAAACCGAAAATCCGAACTAATCTGGGCTGTGGCTTGTTTGTATTTGGAAAAAAATCGGATTGACAGAGAAATTAGTAATACTTTTGTGTTTTTTCTTGTTCATTCAGCTCTAGTGTTAATGAAGTACTTTATATAAATGGCGTTGTTTCTTTCAATGGATATGTTTAATATATAAATTGCTTTTTATTTTATTTTATATATTTCAATATATTTAACAGTGTTTGAGTAGTAATACAGATACAATACTGTACTAATGTGCAAAGGCAAACAGTCGCAAGTTTAAAACAGTAAAAACATAAATGAGTTTATAGTTAACTTAAAATTATGCTTTTTGCCAAAACATGTATCAAATTAATACGATTTTGCGGCTATTTGGATAGTAAATATCTCGGTAAAGGAAATAGACAGAGCAAAATCTGTGATTGTATATGATAGAGGCCAGTTATAAGGATGCTTTAAGCCGTGTTAAGCCAAACAGCCGCAACTTAAGTTACGGTTAGTTGCCTTTACACATTAGTGTACACTGTATACTGTGTTTATACCATTAATATTTTTTTAAACAAAATTAGGTAATACAAAACAATTTTATGTAATATTAAGTATGTTCTTAAGTCTTTTCGTGTTTTTTTATTTTTTTGTTACAGATGTTTTTCTTCAAAATCTTGTTTGAATTTCTCGGAATCTTTGGTTTCAGGAGTTCTACTAAACGTTCACAAAGAGTAAAAAATCCATAAAAGGATTACTTATGAGACTTTTTTTTGTTTATTTTTTTTCATAGTCGTTCTTCTTGAAAATATCTTGAAAATAAACGTGGATTCAAAATCTGTCTTTTATTTCGGCTTGAAAGTTCATCATAATTAGTCTTGAATTGTACATGTTTCGCAAGTCAAATAATCCAATTAATAAAATCTCGCTATCAATTTTTTAACATTTTTAGTATGTGTGACTTCAATCAATAAATTTAAAAAAGGTCCACGTAGAAAATGAAATCAAATCCTTGAATTTGCAACAGGTGGTAATTGAGGATCTATTAAACTATTATTTACGAACGTAAGTTGAGAGACTCGCCCACGCGACCAAATTATATTTTATTTATGTCTTTTCTCTAAAATACCGTTTAAACCTACAATACAATAAAAATGAATTTAACATCTTTCGTAAGATAAAATATTCGCAAAGTGCTAAAAATATTTTTTTCCTTCCCACGCTTCACTTAAAGAGGACAGCATCTTTTAATAATATTTGTTTATAGTCACTATACAAACAGAATGCACTAAGTAATCTTTCCTGATTCAGATAATAAATACCACCTAATTAAGTATAATACTGTCCAATTTTCTTATAGTACAAATCAATCTAACTGTAGATACAAAAAATAATGAATTGCACTACATTTTTGAAAAAGGTAAAAAAAAAACAATTTTACAATTTACCAAACAGTATAATTCGATTATCATAATGTTTTTTTTTTTTTAATCCACTTTTATTTTAATTGACCAGTGACCGAGTTTTGTCATTTCCGACATCATCAGACTGGTTAAGGGTGTACTCTC
Source organism: Brachycentrus maculatus (assembly GCF_059751285.1). Classification (NCBI taxonomy): domain Eukaryota; kingdom Metazoa; phylum Arthropoda; class Insecta; order Trichoptera; family Brachycentridae; genus Brachycentrus; species Brachycentrus maculatus. The sequence goes on from NW_028280891.1 coordinate 1,507,964, forward strand.
AAATACACAATTCAGTACCTACGCAACCAGTGGGCAAGAAGCCACACGTGTGACAACACGTATGGCTTGACAACGTGTGGCTTGACAACGTGTGACAACGTGTGCGTGACAACGCACAATTTTTCTTGGAATGCATAACAGAATTTGATTTTTTTTAAATCTTTATTGAATAAATATTATTTACAATTTTTAACTCCTAATCATTCAATTACCATTTTATTTTCAAAACCGTATATTTCTTTCGAAGAAAAACTATTTTGTTTAATACAAAAACGGTGTTTTAAGCAAAAAATGCAATTACATTAAATGTTACCCAAGTTTAAATAAAAATTTTCAACCTATCGATTATCCCGCCTTAACTAAATAATTGTTATCTTTTTATATAAATTGCAGTTCCACCTAGAAATATTAGTAACAAACTTATATTCAATTTTTTTTTATGAGTTGGTGCGTTCTGCTTGCATACAGACGATATAATCCAAACACTGACATTGTAGGTAACACAAAATAATGGATTATTTCATATCATATTGGCACTCCTCAAAAAGAGATAAAATACTGACTAATTTATGTATTTAAAAATACAAATTTACATGATGAATTGAACACCTACTTACACACTGCGATATATCGTAATAATGCTCATCTACCCAAGGTAAGCATCAAGCAATGATATTATCTAATATAAAATGTGAATAATGATTTATTCGTGAAAAATTATATTTCCCACATAATTAACTTGTGTCTATAATGTAACTATTCCACAAACGTCATGTTGTGTAAAGAGCTGAAGACAAAATAAAGAAAAACAGAAATGTACCCACAGAATAAAAGTTTTGTGTTTTTAGTTTTTAAGCTCTTTATGTTGCGCGCTATTGATCTTGTAACCTTTCGCTCATTCGAAATTTAAATCATTTTTAAAAATCAAAAAAAAACTGGTCTTATTCAGTTGCGGTGCGAGTAGAAAAGGATTAAATTAATCTTAGTGATACATTTAGTTACATTACATCCAGTAAGGTTTATGTTTTTTTATTATACATTTTATAATTTATTATATCCAGCATCGTGTGTTTTACGAAAAGTTTTTTTTTATGAATGAAATGGAGAGTAGCGTACAACTTGCGTTATTAATATTTTTAAATATATTCATGAGCTTGTGGGGGTATTTTTTATAAAATTCTATAATTTATTCCTTAATTCAGAGTAGTACCGTATCATAAGTATTAGTGATTTGAAATAAACGATTTCCGTTTTAAATACGTTATGAAATTTGTGATGCTTTGGTAAAAATGGTGAATGATACACAAATTATCTCTTAAACCAGCCAGTGATAGGATAAACTTCGCAAATACCTTGTCTTTACATTCCATCCTAAAATAAAATCGACTCTATTGAAAAAATTATAATAAATTGAATACCCAATTTGATACTTAAATTCTTAAAGCAACATTTATATACGGTGCACTGCAACGGAACAACTTTTTTTCATAATAGATTTTTCATGATGTTTTAATATTAAAATAATAAACTACAGTAACCCATTAATGTGAAGCATCAAAAAACTAGTGAATAGTTGACACCTTCGTATCTAATAGATAGTTACACACCAATTGATTAAAATAATTGAAGATCATTTTTAATACATAACATCATATTTTAAAATGATAAAAAAAGTCCGTACTAGAATAACCGGTCTATATGTCTGCGATATTTTTTGATTAATTTTTTCTAAAATATTACTGGTATTGAATAACGTGTGGTAAAAAATAATCGTAGTATGAGGTTAATACACTTTATTCAATACTCTAAATATATTATACGATGCATAGACGCATATTTGATCAAATAATTATTAATCATTTACATACGGTTTTTTAATTTATTTTATTCATAAACTTACTTACTATCACACGGGGGTAGGCTGAGAAAATAAAACGTCACACTACTCTGTCCTAGCAAACATTCTTCGCCTCTTCCACATTCATCCATCTACTCATACATGCCTTCCGATTATTTCGACTCCTGACCCAATCGCTTTCAAGTATTTGACGTCCTGATCAAATTACCCTCGGTCTTCCTCTGCTCTCTTTTCCCTAACTACATTCGCCTAATCATTTTTCAACCCTTTACTCCTCACTCATTCGTTCCACACGTCCAAACTATTTGTACACACCTTTCTTAATTTTATCGATAATTTATTTATATATACGTCTATGCGACATAATATGTACCTATACACGTTTCAAAACCTGTATATATTTGCGATTCTTTAATTGATATAGACAACATTACTTCTTATCTAAATCTGTCATGAACTAATTGAAAAGATTAATTTTATTATTGTTGCCTCCTCATATATCATACACACACACACACACACACTAATGTACTTTCGAGTTAGTATATATATATATATATATATATATATATATATATATATATATATATATATATATATATATATATATACATATATATATATATATATATATATATATATATATAAATATATAAATATAAATATAAATATATCGATCGATTACAAACACTTAATATGCTAAAAAATCTGAAATTCCGGAGTTAAAATGCTTTATTATTTTTTTTTATAAAGAGAAATATTTGTGTTTTTCTTATTTACACAAATATTTAAATGTTATACTATTGTTGTAAGCCTAAGCGACTCATTATTAGAATTGTGGTAGAGTGGATTTGAACCGAGAAACTCTGACTTAAGAATCCGCGACACTAACCACGGGACCACAACCCGACTGTTTGTGTGTTTATGTGTTTATATAAACGTTAAATCGTTCATTTTGGGGATTAATTAGGAATTATTGAAATCAAGCGTTTAATGTTTATAGAAATGAACGCAATTTCAGTTTTAATGATAATTATGCAATGCGTATTTTTAAATAAGAAATTGTCAGATATAAAATAACTTATACGACCTTAATTTGCAGTTAATGTTTCTGTTTTGAACGACAATATTGAAAAGGAAATAACAATTACCCTTCATGATTATATTTTATGAAATATTAATCTCCCGGTTATAATGTCGTTATGAATAATTTCGGTTAGACCAGTTCCACCCTGCCTGTGGGCCGGCGCTAGGGGTTGGGCTCGCGGGGAGGTCCGTGGGGTGGAAGGTAGCATAGCGCCGGTAATGGTCACAAGTCACGCCAACTGAAATTATTCTGAAAGCGGTAACTTAAGAAATCCAAAATTATCCACGATTTCAGTTATTACCCACTATCAATGAATGCGAGTATAAAAAAATGTATTATACCTCGGATTACGTAAAATTTTCGATCGAACTACTAATGTATTTTTTTTTATTATATATCCTTTTTTAATTAATAGTAAAATTCTTATATGAATCCGCACATTAAAATCATAAAAGGCCTATTTTCTCCAATATTCGAAATCCGCAATAGAATCCGATAACGCTGAAGTCAGAGTTTATGGGTTCGAACCCACTCTACCACAAATTGATACCTAGATTTAATAACGAGCCACTCACAGAAAAAGTATGAAATTTAAGTATTTTTGAAAATAATAAAAGCACGACATCTTTTTAAAAAGAAAATAATAAAAATAATAAATACGAATTATATATATCTACTACTACTACTACTACTACCATCATGCATATATATATATATATATATATATATATATATATATATATATATATATACATATATATATATACATACAAAAGGCATATACTATTCCGAACAATCTGCTGGGATAGGAAAACGAAGAAGAAGAAGAAGAAAAAACTATTTTTTTACCGGTGCACCAATTATTTAGAAAAAAAAATTCGTGGAGGAAATCTTCACAACATGATCAGCACCTAAGTGGTGCATAGAGCACCGCACGGCTACGTGGTATGACCTCTTTTAAGGATTTTATATATATATATATATATATATATATATATATATATATATATATATATATATATATATATATATATATATATATATACATATATATTCATATGTATATACGCCTATGTTTATGACATATTAACCATAGCGGCCCGCACGCTTCACGTCAAGGTTTGGAATAAATAAATATTATTCTATAATCAGGTTAAGATAACACACACCTTTGGACAAAAAGCAATTAATCTTTTCGATACAAAGTTGATTGATTATATTGTTATCGATGAAAGATAATAACTCATACATTTAAACCATAGCGAATTTATGAAGTGGTAAACCAAAACGAATCAATCATAATATAGTAATTTATAAAAGGTAAAAAATGGTTTTAACAATACGTTTTATATATTCATTGATATAACAGGTAATTTTGTCGTCTACACAGGTGTTTTTACGTGACTACTATAGTCGATGAGAGAAATGATTGATTCTGTGAGTTCAATATTTACAATCAATTATTATTAGTATGGAACAGAATGCAGAGGCGGTTTAAAAAAATAAACGTTGAATGTTGGTTCTGGAAGTGCAATGGGAAGCGATGATGTGTCTAATGAATTTGAGCTTATATGTCAACTTAGAGTACAGCTTATTGTTGATGAGTAATTGCAACCTGATAACGATATTTTAATAAGATTCTTAAAAATGTTTATGAAATCCGATGAAAATTTTTAACGTGCTGCTTATACTTGAAGAGTAGTTGCTTAAGACCCTAGGCTACCCCAATGTAAGACATAATCACGTCAGGAGCCAGAAATTTTATGGATAATATTACTTCCGAAGCTGAAAATTATTTCAGGAAATAAAAAAGGTTGTAAATATTACATGTAACTATTTTAATACTCAATTTTTTTTAAATAAAAAACTGAAAACTAAGATATTTTTTTCAAATATGTTTTAAAAAATAATGAAAAAAACTTTAAATATATTAAAATTATCAAAGGATTGTAACAAACAAATCGTTCGAAACGCAATAATAAATGGGTTAAGATAAATAGTTTGTAAGACGTTGCACGGTTTGTCCTGAGGCCGCACCTCGTCAGGTAGATTCTACATCCAACCCTAATTTATAGACCACCCCCTCCCCTTCCTGACAACCTATTGACGTCATCAACCCCATTCTCTCGCCCCTTCTTATCGTCTTCCTGTGTTATTAGGGTAAACGCACCATGGGGCGAGCTAAGGGATGTGACAACGAAAAATCCGCTTCATTTTAAGGTTGAATATAATATAAGTATAATGGGATCTAAACAGGTTAGAAGCTTTAAAGCTTGCATCAATGCAAGGGTGTAAAAACTGTAAAAGGTTGTCATATACCTACATACATTTTAAAAGTCAATATCGTATTTCAGATTACCTACTTTTAAAAAGGATGTGGGTGAATATGTTAGTACATAGTATATTTTTCTATGCTGTAATAAAAATCTAGATCCAGTATGATAATGTTTTTATTACGTGTTGAAGCGGAAGACAAAAAATATTTAGAATGATCTAGTTTATAAAATATTCGGTAGACCAGAAAAGCAGCTGGAATTATCGTCGGGGATAAGTATTTTGATATCCAAGAATGCAGAAAAAGAGAATTATGTATTCAAAAGCAGAGTAGTGCGGCTTTCTCTAATCTCGAATAAAATTATTATATTATATAATTTTATTATATTATATTATTTTATTATATTATATTATTATCTCATCTTGAGATAAAATATCTATATTGGTTTTTGCGATGATGTGGAACTATGTAGAAATACAAAATACAGTTTGATTTTTTGAATACATTTCGTTTTTATATTAAATTACGTTTAAATTCATGACTGAGAACCAACATTATTTAAGGGTAATTTTAGAAAGGTTTTTTTCTGTATATTTGTCTGAATACTGAGGTGATTTTAATTTTGAATTGCGGACATTTAAATGCCATTTTGCCGTTTATAATAAGTTTATTAATAATATACTTAACCATATCATATTTTCTACTCATAGAAAACATATTCTTAAAAAAGATCCAGCAAAGCATTCTTATTTCTCTACGTAAAAAACGATATTTGCAAATCATTAAAAAAAATATCCCTCATTTAAAAGTAGTGTGTGAATTTCTAAACATATACAAATAGGCGGCATATGCACCGTACTCCTATCAACAAATTGGCAAATGGCTACCCTCGTAAACCGAGACAAATCATTACCCGCGATATAAATGTAAACCATTACCACCCCTATTGCAACCTCCCCGAGTCGTAAAACCCCAATAGCTGAGGGCAGTAAATCTGGCAAATTAAAATGCAAGCCTGGAATTAAAAATGAAACAAATGACGTCACGCGATAAAACGCGGGGTGGGGCGCGGTTTGATGGCGAAACGGCTTAAGTTATATTAATCATAAAATGTCTGTGCCCTAATAGTCATAACAATGATAATATGTAAGTGGACGTAAAAAGTTTAAATGTTGACCGTAAGTTTTTATTCAAATTCCATGAATATTCATGAGGACTGCCCCATAAAATGAAGGCAGTTACAGTAGGGAACAGAATGCATAAAAGTGCTTATGTCAACTATTAAAACATACATAAAAACGCGCACATAAGTTAGTTTGTAATTTCCTTAAAATTTAAGTACTGAGAATGTTAGTTCTTTGTTCCTTAAGCGTCATGGCATAGATGGCATGGCATTCTCTCGAGTTACGTCATCTATCCCATCAAAGAAATTCCGCCTTTAGATTCCAGATCCTGGAACGCAGGACTGATTACATGTCCATATCACAATCAAGTAAATATATCAATTCGTTACGCTGCCCTATGTATCATGGGTTTACGCACCCTATGCTATACGTCAGGGATTAAATTTTTTAATGATTATATTTGTAAGAGATAGTTAAATCGGGTAAATGTTCGGGTAAATAATAAGTTCACGGTGACGCCACGGTTCAACAAAAATATTCAAATATTTAAATGACCTTGCACAGGTTGATCGAAAGTTAGTAAAGACAACTTTTTCAAATAAAAAAAATATGACATAATTAATTTCCATTATATTCTGAAAAAACATAAACCTTAAATGTATCACTGAAGTATCAATTCTTTTTTACTCGCACCACACCTGAGTGCAACAGTTTTGAATTTCGAATGAGTGCAAAGGCTAAGGCTCAATATTCGTTAAGTCGCAACTTAATTTTCTCTAAATCCATTTTACGTAATTGATTTTTTCTTAAAACACCGTTTTCGCACTGAAAAAAATTCTTCGATATAATTATATGGTTTAAAAAAAAATTGATATTGAAAGGGAAGGAGTTAAAATCCTTTTTTTTCCATAACCATATATTCTAAAAAAAAATATATTTTATTTTTATTTTACTTTTTTTTTAATTGGCCGTGAAGGTACGTGTGATCTCTCCTGTGGTCGACCGGTGAATTAATTATGCGTTGTATATCCTTAAACTCTACCGTATGGGAACATTTGTGCAGCATAGATCACAATAATACTGTGAATTTGGCTAGTTTAAATATCCCTCTGAAACGGATAAAACGGTTGATTGAAATGTCCGATAAAAACACTTAAACCTTTTACACTATGGATGCACTTGTCCAGCGTAGGTTACAATAACACTATGGATCATTTGGCTATTTTGAATATCCCTCTGAAACGGATAAAACGGATTATTGAAATGTCCGATTATCCGATGGTGCCAGTACCGCCACGAACCTCGCGTGACCGCGAGACGTTCTGGACCGCTAAGGGAACGCCAATTTCCAAAATTGGACGATAATTATTGACCTTTAAAACCAAAAGTCGGAATGGTCCCGCATCAGAACTAGCCACGCTCTTTCCGCGGCGAACCGGATATACAATAATTGTTGTTTCTTTTTGTGGAATGATCGAGTGTTTACGAGAATAGTCTCGCCGGGACAATAGTAGGTACCTACACATTTCCTACAAAATGCGTGCAAGCGGATCACGTTGTTTGGATACATTTATCAATTTGATATTCAGAGCAAATCGACAGAGATTTTATCTCGATTTCTCTGACTTACACGAATTAAAATCAGCATTTTGGAAGAAAAAAATTAACATGGTTCCTTAGATTTAAGTTTCTTACTAAAATTTATTGCTGAAACTGTATTTTATATAATAAAATAACAAAAGTATTTTTTTTTACATTTTATTATTTTTTTGACCAGTAACCGGTTTTCACCATTACGGATATTATCAGACTGTTTAAAAGTCTGATGATAATATTGTTTTATTATTCATATATTGACGCTAAAACGTAATTTTATGTCCAAAAACAACATTGAATACTAAATAAAAATCAATTATATTACAAACAAATATAAACAATAAATAATAACTATAAGTCCCTCTCCAAGCACAAGAAGTTAGCCTCTTATTGGAGAGATTAGCGTCATTAATTTTAAGATTGTAAAAGCATTAATTCTAGAAAACGAATTGAAATTAAAAAAAAATTAACCATATTAAATAAATAAAATAAAAATACGTAACGCTTTCAAAGTCCTTATCATTGTCAGCGGGTCATTTAAGGTGATACTAAAAAGAAGGTAGACTGTCGCCCAGAGCGATGACGACAGCGTAATTAATAGCCCTACAAGAGGATTCTAACCCTGACGAGCATACCGCCCTAACTAACAAGCCAACCCCTTCATCTATGACCCTCCCCCAAGCTCTTGAGGAGCAACACCAGGCAGACTATTGCCACTCCAACAAATCCACATTTTCACTTCTAATATTTCGAAGTACTCAATCTTTTAATAGCAACTGAAATTAATAATACCCGATGAAAAGGTACAAAAAATAAAAATGGCTTACTGCATCACAACCTAGATGTTGAATTTCCCCTACTTTCGTTATTTTTCCTCATCCTCAATGTAAATCGTGACAGTACTTATAAAAAGTTAAACAATTCGTGGAATAGTCGTTTGTCGGTCATCTGCCGTACCACGCCGCACGACGCACCGCAAGTACCTAGTGTGACGAGACCTGTAATCACCATACACCAGATTACAGTGAACACTAATATATAGGGAAAAAAACATTAACCCGATAGTAAAAAGCTGTCGTATAGACCTAATTGCCACCTATAACTTAATAACATTAGGCCCATTGGATTACGGTCCCGGCGATATTGCTATAATTAAATAGAGCAAATACAGACATTTCTCGATTTTCGAGATGTTTTTTTATACTGTCATACAAAAATAGAAAAGTGTAATTTTATTTTAATTTTTTTTTTTAAGTACGCATACATATTTTTATATGTATTTATATGTATGTATGTATGTATATATATATATATATATATATATATATATATATATATATATATATATATATATATATATATATATATATATATATATATATATATATATTTATATATATATATATGTAGATATTTTTAGATATAATAGCTCTTACTTACTTTTATAGCTGACTCGCATTCCCTTCTTCCCAAGTCATCCTCACCAGTTATGCGGGTAACCTGGAAATAGCAAATATTAATTTCTAATTTTTAAAATAAATCATTAATATAATAATAAAACATCAGTTAAAAATTTCGTAAAGCATGTATATCAAATAAATTAAAACCATATCGATGTTCAATAATAGACAGAATGGTGAACGTTACATACGTGTATACAGTGATCACTTGAGCCAGCCAAATGCCAGATCCTAAGCCCTGGGATACTCAGACATCCATCTTCTTTCGTTTTGGTTTGAAAACATTTCGTAAGGTTACATTGAAATACTTCAAACCCTTTTTTGAGAAATATGAAGTAAGAATCATTTAAAAGTAATGATTTGTTCTTCATGTGACCGATTCATAATCGATTTTTAACCAACAAACACGCACACGTAATATTATTTTGAATAAAAAACAAAATACCATTTTTTCATCCTTACGATTGTTGTACTCCATTATTTGAAATAGTACATGCATAATTTGGTATTTTTTTACACACATAGTTCGTACTTGTAGCCTTTATATGGGGTGGTAATTATGTGGTTACGAAATCAGATAAGGGTAGCTAGGCAACCCCAACACACAACAGCTGATACGATCTGCACTGAAACTTGACGCAAGGGTTGTGTTTAATGCTTTCTTTGCTCTCCCTGTATTATTACTCAGACTGTAAAATTAACGGTTTAGTGTTTATTACCGAGAATTAACCCTCCACCCTTTGTTTAAGTATTTCTTCGTGACTTCAAATTAATGGGAGGTTATAATATAAGTTAAATCCACTGAACAGCGAAACTGTAAAATGTTTTTTTATATTTCTTAGAAAAGAGAAAAAAGCAATAAATGTTATAAAAAAAGAGAAATTTTGTAAGTACATAAATACTGGATTGATTATAGAGATTGTTATCAAGATATATCAAATATGCTTCACAGAGATGAAGTAATTTATGAGAAGGGTACGTAAAATTCAAAGTCATTCACATAATTTTCATTTTCCCTTTGGGTCTGTAAGACATTCAAAATACTTAAGATACCAATCCTTTTGTATGGAACTGAAGTATGGAGTACGTAAAATTCAAAGTCATTCACATAATTTTCATTTTCCCTTTGGGTCTGTAAGACATTCAAAATACTTAAGATACCAATCCTTTTGTATGGAACTGAAGTATGGAGTTAGCTAAATTTAGTCGAAATACGTTCACTCAAATAACATTCACATAAATTCCATATTCCTTTCTAAATAATTTTTTCATCTTTGTTACAATTTCAAATATCTTAATTGATTACTTAAATTTTTTGGTAAGGCACTAAAATACGTATAAAAATAGTCATTCTATTCGATGAGTTTGTTTGTTATATATTCTGTTTTGGTCATAATTCTTTTATTTTAAAAAATGGTTCTAGTAATACTCGTACATCATGTTCACTGCACATAAATATATATATGCAGGTAGTTGTAGGCAGGAGCTACCGAGAAACTACTCGGGAACACGTCTGGAATAATAAATGATCAATTCACGTTACTGTTGGCAGGAAGAAGTAAAGGAGTCACCATAAGTACAGAGCAAGTCAAAAAATTAGAAACCACACATGAAAAATATTTTATTTGAATGTTCTCTTACTACATTGTGTTTCAATATAGATACAAGTAAATGAAACTCTAAATGTCCTAACTATTGCTAATATTATCATGAAATTATTATATTAAATATGAAAAAAATATTTCATTTGATGTTCTCTTACTACGTTGTATTTTATTATAGATACAAGCAAATAAAACTCCAAATATCCTAACTATTGCTGATATTATCCGCTATATATACCTGTAATTCATCTTTTATTCTATTCTTTTCCACATATATCAATAATTCTGTTCACCCTGCGTTCCTTAACTTATGTTATCTGCATCCCATCAAACATATTTCACTCGGTGTTCGAATCAAGAGAGCAAAACTGACTGATAACTGAAATCATGCAATCAGTGATCAAGTTAGTAGCGCAACCATCCAATGAGGCACTATTTAATGCAAAAAGGGATCAAATATGTATTAGAAGCGACTGTACAGTCATATTAAAATTGCGATTATTCACCACATTTTTTCACATCTTATGATCCAACTTATTGCATTTAAAATGTTTGTAAAAAACCTTAAGGTATGATTTATGGAAAAAAGGATGAAAGATTTTTTTTAACTAATTAAATATAAATTAACAAATAGTGAGAGTAAAGTGGATATTGTATTTATATATATTTAGTGATCAAATTATAATAAAAATATCAACCATCGCAAATTTTAATATTTTTTTTAATCGTCTACATTCCTTTATATTATTTGACTTTTCTGAAAGGCGGCCGTATTACAAAAATATGTTTAAAGTATTAAGTTTTTCAAATGCAAATGAAAAGAAATAAAAAAATTATATTCTCTTTTCTTAAATGTTTTCCGCAGATACTTTGTGGCACATGTTATAATAACTTTATAAAATTAATTACCTTTGTTTTCACCACTTTTTTCGAAAAGTTTATTTATTTTATACAGATATTAAAAAATGATATTCTCATTCAAAGTCACGAACATATTGATTTTCTATATTACTGAAATAAATTTGTAATAATATTTATGGGCGTCAGTGTATTCGTCACCGATCATGTAGCGACAAGAATAAATAATGAAGGTGAAGCGACCATTTGATGGTTTATTGGGAACTCCTATAAATATTTTATTATTTATAGGTACCATATTGTTACATTCACTCGGAAGTTTAACCGATAACTAGTAATAACTCTTTAAAATTTGTGTCCAGTTACCGATACGTTATTTGTAACTTCTAGGTTACTAAACTAAGTAGCTTTCACAATGCTTACCTCAAACAAGTTATAAAATGTGAATAGCTATTATTTTTCATGTTGATTTTCCCTAATGCTAAATGGATACTCTCGACAACTTTTACTAATCATATTGATTTAAATCAATATCAGTTTCACGAACTCTCAATAAAAATATTAATCATATTATTTGTTTAATCAGAAGTATTTAAATAAAACTGTTTATAATACCTGATTTAAATAGCAGTCAGAGTAAACATTGCTAATAGGTACATTACGAAGCATGATTCATGCACAGTCAACACGGAGTAGAAAGCTGATATGTGACAGTATTCATTAATGCGTTCTATTCTCTCTGCCTACCCCAGGAAAGAAGCGGCATGATGGTCAGATTTTTAGTTCACAACATATTGTGTGTGTCTAAATACTTGTTTACAAAGAAGGAAGAATGGAGAAAAATAGAAGTTTGGGTATCTGGGTATATGGATAACTGGTCAAATTATAAGCCTACCAAAAATTTAAAAACATGTATTCAGGTGTTTTCCAGTATGTAAAATAATGCAGTTAGAAGCGTGCGTGCGTCCAAATAAAATAACCTCTGCAAAATAAAAGCTTTTGCAATCCAGCCATAGATGGCTCCAGTGAACTCACACCTACAGTGTCATGAGAATTATGATATATGTAGAGGTTCCAACAAAAAAAATAGTGTGGTTGTTAATCATGGATAGAATGGTGAATTTTGCACGTGTGTAAAGTAATCACTTAACCATCCTATGACAAATAATAATCCTTGTAAATTCCCAGACTTCCAAATTCTTCTTTATCTATATTGAGATGTTAAAATTCTAGTTAGTTAGAATTAGAATAATCTAGTTGGAAGATATTGCTTTTCCGCTTTTCTTATTACTATGCTAAAGTACCAGTAAACGTACTCCATTTTACATAAGTAATGGACTAAATGCATAAATGTTGTCTCTTTGAAACGCTTCGATAATTTTCGACGCAAAGGACAAGATAATCACACGAAATATTTTCAGAAGGTAAAAAGCTTCTTAGAATAATCGTTTCTCATGGATAATTCAACCCATAAATGATTCCATAGAAATTCTGCATTCATATATCCGTAATATAATCAATACTTTGCATTGTAACATAGTTCCAGGAAATATTAAAGTGTCGCGAGTTATGCTATGAAGGCGTTGGAAATTCTAAATAATCTAGTAGAAGTAGATACACAGAAGACTAAGCAATATTGTTTAAGATATTGAAGTCTTGTAAAAAGCAATTTGCTATTTATTTTTAACATAACAAAAAACTTATTTCTATTATGTCATGGGATTAAATATGTCATTTTAGTATCAATTTTCGTTATTTTTATTTTTTTGACAGAAAAACTATATGTTTGTATTAATATTAATTTTAGTATTTATTAATCATATATAGGCAATGAATGAAAAAGGTTAATAATAAAAATTTCCAAATACGAAAATGGCGTTTTTTTCAACAAACAAAAACATAGAGTAAATAATTCAAAATTTCTCTTTATTATCATTGAAAATTCCCTTAAAAGTAACAAACTTCTTTTTTTCTGTAGACTTCCATACAAAATATATTATTAATTTAATGAAATACTAAAAAATAACGAATTGTTACCAAAAATGTAACCATTTTTTGTTGTTTTTATTTTAAGTCGGGTTTTGTTCTTGCCCGTAAGTTGATGTCTCTTTCATAGCTAAATAAAATACACATGCTACAAATATCTGTCAAATTATTACATATTAATTTGTCCACTTAAACAGTGTAGTTGTTTTTACATTTGTCTCTAGTGCATGAGGTTCCAATGTTTATTTTCAAGGAGTTTAAATAAGATAGTAGTATTTTTTTATTTAAAAATTATTTCATACTAGCTGCACCCGACCACTTTTATTTCATTCTATACAATACTTTACTCCTATTCATAATTTAAATCAGCACCTAGTTAGAGCATTATAGATAGTATGTTAAGTTCTGCTGACCCTTCATGACCTCTCAAGTGGCTTCAGCCACACTCTGCGGAGATGGATAATAGATGATGGAGCCTCAATCTATCAACAGGCAGTTGACTTATTAATATTTCTTAACGAGTGAAGCCTTATAAAATTAAATTAAAAATCTTCAACTGCGGTTATTCATGAATAATAATTTAACAGCTGTTGAAATTGATCAGCGAATATCAAATTTATTTTCTTAAGTCGCACTAAAAATTACGCCAAAATTACGAAAATGCGTTATGCCTTCTTTAAAGTCTCCACTCGTTTGCGAGTGATTTTGGCTTAAATAAACAAAATATATTCAAATAACAATAAATAAAATATATAAGAGGAGATAAATAAAGGAAGAAAAAACAATAACAATATTTAACCGACATTAAGGAAAATATAAAAAAAACTATGAATACTTTTATAAAACCTTTTAAATAACTTTTTTTTAAATCATTATGGTAATATGAGTTCTCTAGATGCACTTTTAATAAATATTTATCGATGTTTTTAAAAATTATTCTTAATACGATTTACATACAAAAAATCTAAAATTTAGAGATCATAATTAATTTTTATTTTAAATTATAATAAAGTTTTAAAAATACAACTTAAATATGAGTATCTGAAGTCACTTAAAAAATTAATTAAATATTTACTTTTTACTACTTATTTAAGTATGTTCAATTAATAACTTTTCTAAAAAGAGATTACAATAGGCATTAATAGAGAATAACTGAACAATCTAATTACAATGATGGAAATTCTAGACATCAAGTAAAACAATGTATTTTGTTTTTGTTTCCATCAGTAATCAGCGTTACTTTTTTACTAACTTAAAATTATTACCTCGAAACAGACCTTCACCTAATGTTATACAACTAAATCCGCGTGAAATTTAATGACTACATTACATTAAGACTTTATTTTTGTACGTTTACATATTTATTATTTTAATATCCTAGAAATACAAATCAACTACTATTTTATAATTTTTTTACTATAGGCATCCTTGCGGTGTCGTCAGGAGATAAAAGATAGTTGATCGCGTCTTGTTTCCATCTTCTTGATGATGATGTGTTGAACTCAGCAGCCTTAAACAGAGGCATCAGGAAATCCACAGGTTTTATAACTCCTGTGAATTCTCCCAGTGCCAAGGTTTAAAGCTACCTTTGTACGCCTCGTTTCTTCCTTCTGCTGAAAATAAAAACATTTCAAATAGGTCCTTCTAGTGTTTTTTCTATTATGCAAATTGTATCTAGAATTAGGACTTTTTTAAAGTGATATATCCATGTATGTACCCTAATAACTTATTTCATTAATTTAATGTGACTTATTCTTCACGTCGCACAGCAAATTGCAAAAATATGTTGTGTTTAAATATTACGCATAATTATTTTGACCTTAAGGATCTGATTTCTATAGAAGAGGTGTAGGATTTTTCCCTTTTTCCCTTTACCCCTTTTTTCCATTTTTTCAGTTTGTCCATTTCCCGCAATAACCAGTTTCACATATATCCATCATCAGTTATGTGTTTCCTGATGTATTTCTTCGCTAAAATCGTCTATAATATACTTTAAATATAAGACTCCTAGAACAAAAGTCTGGAACGCAGGTTTGATTACCTTGCATTTACATAATCAATGATCAATTAGCACTGCATCCAGCAAATACAGGGTTCTACGCAGTGATAAGTTAAAAAAATAATTTTTAAGTTTGCTCACATAAATTTACGTACTTATAATATACTTGTATATCATTAGATTCTCATTCGATTTCATCATCGTTATTTATTTAAAGTAACCCATGATTAGTGTATATAGTCAACAAAAGGACCAATCATTGACCAAATAACAAATTAAATATTTCACATATTACGTAGTATTTCATTGTGAATTTTACAATACTGCATGCTAACATTATTCATATAAATGTTTGAAGAGTACAAATATTTAACCTTTTCTTTACAAAAACACAATAGACAAGTAGACAAAATATATTATAACATACTAGAAGAAAAAAGTACAAGACTGTTAAAGGGAGTTCAATATTTTTTCATTAATTTGTTAAATACTTATAAAATATTAGTATATAAAAAGAGAATATCGGAAACTATATGGGAGATTAGTTTATAGAAGACAGAAATCATTTTTAATGTTTTAATTGCGAGGGAATTTGGATAAAATGTTTTATTAATACAAAATAAGAATGTTTAGTTTTAATACTTTATAGTATTTGTGTAATTGATTTTATATTTTATAATTAAAATGTAACTTTGTTTGAAAATCACTATAATATCTAAAGTGATTTTATAACAAAGTTACATTTGAATTTTGAAATGGAAAATCACAAAGTTAGTGCTTCAAATGTAAATTAGATTTTATATTTTATTTTATTTTTAATGGCGTAGTCACTTTGTATCACGCATCATTTAATATGATGTAATGTATATGTATGCGATTTATATACGTAGAATAAATCATTACTGAGTTATGAAAAAACGATAAGTTGCTTGTTATTTAGAGCAAATATACTCAATAGAAAAATAAACAAAGCTCAGACATGGACACGATACGCACTCAGAAGCGTACTTTGAATTTAAAGTCAATATTGGACTTAGTACAAAGGTAGGCATAGCGGTATAGCTATACTTAAAGTGAATATCAAAACTAGTAGCCGTATCAATATACATTTTCATATCACTGAATGAAATAAAGGAAAATGATCGATTGATTATATTCAACAAAATTTTATATATATTTTTTTAATTAATTTGCATATTTTAAGTATTTAACAGCAATTATATGAAATATAAATTTATTAAATTAATCAAATATCTTTCAAATCGTTGTTCACAAATGCTGGATATGCTTCACATAAGAGTTATGTATATCAAGATTTTATTGTTCAAGGTACTTAGATGAAGACATTTATTGAGATGGAAACATAGATGTCTGAGTACATTTTCTGAGTTGATTTCATTGATCACTTTATGACAAAAAAATACCATTCCACCAATTAATGAAAATCATATTTTAAAAAATTTGGAAACGTATTTATTGATTAACATCATTAAGTAAAAACACTATTTATATTTTTGTTAAAAAATTCGTAGGCTACATCTATACCTCAACATATTTCACCAATTCAACTTCAACGAATTCCATTTAGGCGATTTGCAAGAACTATTATGAAATGTAAAACATGAAAAATACGATTTTATTAATGAATTCGGCAGTTAAAATTGTGGTAAAATCTTTACATTTTTAATATAAGTTTTACTTAGTAATGTGATGCGGAATGCATTGAAACACGTGTTACGATAAACTTTAAGGAAATAGTTGTATGTATCAAGTAAAACTTAAATATGTATGTATTTTTTTTTAAATAACACAAAATATTAAATTTAGTTTTTTTTCGATGTCATGCTGATTAAATATGAATTGATGAAGTGTCGAGAATTCCTCGAGGTCCTGTCACCTCTTAGCACGTCCCACTAGTGCTAGCTACCGACGCCGACGCGGAGTAGACTACCGGATTAGAATGTCAAGTAACGCAAACTCTACTATAGGCGCGTGACAATATGCACATCCATTCAATGGAAGCAAATCCAACCCAGTCTGTTCACACATAATAATCACATATGATAATTCGTTGCACTTGCCACTCGTTTGTCCAGCAATAAAAATGGCAATGAAATTTGGGGGGATTTAAAAAAAAATCATACGGGATTAGTGATTTTTTCTAGATATTTTGGAAAAAAAAAAACAAATAACCGACGTACTTTTGTTATTAATTGAAGCTAGATACTATTTTTTTACAAAGAAGTGCTCTTATTTTTTTTTGTTTTTATATATTTAACTGAAGATACTAGAAACAGATCCAAAATAAAGGAGATCATGGATCGCGTGGCAAGATTCAAGTGGCAATGGGCAGGACATATTACAAGACAGGACCCCACAAGATGGGTCCCAAATTTTTTAAGATGGAGACCTTGGAAGTATAAAATAGACGTTGAAATACCCCAAAAGAGATGGTCCGACGACATAGTCGCCGTAGGGGAAAGAAACTGGCTGCAAGCAGCAACCGACCGGAGAAAATGGAAAGAAAGACGAGAGGCCTATATCCAGCAGTGGAGGACAGAGAAGAAAAAAATATATTTAACAGTATAAAGTATGCATTACATATTTTATAAATATGACAGTTCAATACAAATTTATTATGCTATCAATTCCCATCGTCAAATATACACACTCATAATATGAAGGTCTACTGAATAAACACAGTCTCAATCTATAAATTAAACTTTATGATCAATAGATAATAATGTCATAAATTTAAATATATCGCCATATAGTTTATATCGTAATGTTTTATTAATCGTTTTATATTTTCACGAGTAGGTATATTGAAATGATTCTTTTGATTTTCCTGTAGGGCTAAGTTTTAACACAATCATAAATACGTGGGTTCAAAATATTTAGTATTAATAATAAATGGTCAAAACTAAAAAATATGGAAATCTTTCACATTTGGAAGAACCTAAAAAACATTCCTGTAAGTAAAAATGAAATAAATTTTCCACAAAGTCCTTTGTTTGGTTGAGTTCATTAAATAATATGCGAGAATTGTGTCCACCTACTCTCCTTGAACCTCAGATTTTTAACCTCCTTTTAGCAGACCTCTTAATGCATGGTTTTCGGACAAACTAATAACGTATGTGATTTTTTTTTAAATGGTGTAAGTATGTGGATAGTGCTCTGATAGTGGTGTGTAATTATTTTGGCACCCTGTTGTAATGATTTTCATGTCAATAGTATCTAATACTACTGCAAAACATAATACAACGTAGTACCTAGTTAATACAGAAGTATTAGATACTACTGCAAAACATAGTACAACGTAGTACCTATTTAATACAGAAGTATTAGATACTACTGCAAAACATAATACAACGTAGTACCTATTTAATACAGAAGTATTAGATACTACTGCAAAACATAGTACAACGTAGTACCTATTTAATACAGAAGTATTAGATACTACTGTATTACATAGGTACTATGTTTTTATTAAGTATATTAACGAAATGTTAGTACATTTCTTAAATAAACTTAATTTCTAACGATTTTCTTCTTTTGCGATAAACTAACATGTCTGAAGAGGTAACTTAGCGGGTTATCCTTCTAAAATAACTCAAATCCCAGAAAGAGGTTTGCTAGTTAAGATTTATATTATTTTCTCATAATTTATGGCGATATAAATCTCACAAATGGTACATTTAAACGCTGGTTTACTTAGCAAAATTTATCTAACCGACTATATTCTACGCACCGTAGTATATAGTAGCTACTAAAGCCAGAATAGGATATTTCATCACAGTAAATTAGTATGTCAAATGTGATTATTTTGCAAGTAGTGACAAATGATCATATCTGCAGTGCACACTGAGCAATGGACATGATTTGTGTGTCAATTGTAAGCCAATGCCATAAATATGAGTTGTCGATGTGAATTCCTAAAGTGTATGAGTTCTATCTTAAATATGCATACATTCCATTATTTTGTCTGTAATTGTCATATAATTTATTGGTATTGTGGTACCATAATTGGTTCAAATATTGCCATTCTCTCCAGATGGTGGTTCCATGTCATCGTCCCTAGCTTTCATACCTATAGTATGTCTAAAGTAATTTTTTGACTTATCTACTCGCAATTGAATAATAAAATTAATTTTTATCACAACCCTAATAAATTTCGTCAATTTTCATTCAGTAGTTTGAAAATCCCACCGAGAGGTGAAAATATAGACAAATTTTGAATCATAATTCCATTTACATTAATTATTGTAGATTATAGAATTCTACAAAGTAATCGGCAATTCAATCAATACATTGATAAAACAATGCTTAAGTGACATTTGCTTGGATCTTTACTCAAAGTATTTTTAGCAAAATCGAAGTGGATATCAAAAAAATAGACTTTTTATGTAAGCAATATAATTTTTTGATGTGTAAATGAGTCGACATTGTTCACAGGAGATGACACAAATTACCTTTTTTTTATAATTTACAATATCGAACACTTTGAATATTTATGTGACACAACTTTTTTTTTAATCACACCCACATAGTAATATTAAATACTACTTCAAGAGCTCTTACTATGAAATGATGGGAATTAAGGGATTAATATGAAATTATGAGAATTACCTTCTTTTAAGAATTAGCTACTGAAGAGGGCATTTCGTTTTGATAAATTGTTAAAATGTGTATTTTACATGTTCAAACTAAACAGCATTGAAACAAAAATTAGTATGGTTTGTTGGTTAGCCATAAGAAAAACCAGTGCACGTTAGTTATTTAGTGCTTTTCACGTCAGTAATTTAGTGCTTTGCAAGTTAGTTATTTAGTGCTTTGCACGCGAGTTAAGCCATAAGTCACACGAGAACAAATCACGACAAGGAAATATACACCTGTCCGTCTTTTCTTGGTATCATTGTACAACAGACTATACCATTCGTTTATGTACATGTGGTGAATACAGGTTCTCGAAGACATTATGGTGCCTTTTTCAGCAATAATGCTCTTTAACGATCCGCCAACATATTCGACATCGCATGTACAACACGAGGCCCGGCAGTGTGCGGCTCAATGACTGCCACCAATTAGTTGCCGTCCGATTACTGAACAGATTATGTCTTTATGGACATTGTATTCTCGTGCATTGTGACGTCAGAATGACACACAAGTTCTTGTGTTATATATGGAATTTTTCAAATAAAAAATTACAAGAATATTGATATGACATTCCCTAACTTACTCCGACTACTCGCTTGACCTATGACTGCGCTACTCGTATCCTCTTACTCACTAAATAACTGTAATAATTTGATTAAAACGACCTGATGATGGAATTATTATTCCGAAACCGGTAGTCACGACTAAGTGTTTATAAAAGTGATATTACAAAAAATATACGTTGAATGATAAGGAAAATATTAAGGAGAGTGGTATATTACCATACCACAAATTTAACAATGCTTTTAATCTCCAAAAAATTCTCCTCTTTCTAAATATATTCCCAAATATTTTTAAAAGTTATATTTTCTATTTTTTCTGTGTGTGTATTTTTCTGAATATTTTTTTAAATATCCAGTACAATTTCTGATAGACGCGAGCGATTTTTATGGGGAAAATGAAGAGAAACTTGATCCATTAGGCTTATGGTAAATCTGCATTGTGGATTTTAATTCTTATAGCTTCTTGGATTTCTGATAACATCATGTTTCTTGTAAGCAATACATTAATAGGTGTTACACTATGTTGTCTTATTTCTGATCTCGCATACCATCACAACTAAACTAAGTATCTGTTCTAGACCTTGACAATGTGGAAAATATATTAGTGTACCACATGAGATTTTTGTAATTTAATATACATAACGCTTTTAATAACGCTTTTAATATACATTTATAGAGAATTATGCTTCGGAGTAGTAATCAAACATGTATTTAAGGCTAAGTATTCGTTACATCGCAACGTGATTTTTTTACAACACCGTTTTTGCATTGTAAAAATAAGTTTTTCTTCGAAATAATTATATGGTTTTGAAAAGAAAAAAGTTAATAAAAGGTATGAAATTAAAGAAAATATATAAAAATATTTTTTCTCTATGTTTTCTAAAAAACAAAAAAAAATCCAATTTAAATTCTTTAAAAAAAATCGAGTGTAAGGAAACGTCCAGCCCTGGGCGTCGCTCTACGCATTCTGATTTGAACGACTGAGATCTTTGCCATAACCTTACATTACATTTTATACCTTACATTTTATATTATGATTCAAGTGATAATGGCAATTTTATTTTTAAATATATTTTTGTAAAGCAATCCACAATCGCCTATATATCTTGTACAACAAATAACATAACTACTTCAGTAAATGGGTAGGTATTGAATACTTAAGATGAAATGGAAAAAATAATATTTATAGCATTGCGAGCCAGGCTATGGGAAGTGAGATGTGATTAATTCTAATGCGTCTATAATTATAATCAATTATTTGATAGACATTGCAGATAACAGACAGTCAATAAAATAAATTAATTAATTGTTAGGCACTTTACACTAAACATTAACAATTGATTTATGCTACGTTCGTATTTTATCACATTAATAATTTATTTGATAATAACGTTTTAGAATAACAAAATGAATTGTAAATAAATCAGTTATCATTTATAAAAAAAAATTGTTCTCATTACGCACTTATGCTATGTTATTATCCACTTCACCTCTATATCCTTAATAATAACCTACAATTATTACGTTAAAAATAATAAACTAGTAATAACTTTAACAATATTTGAGAAATCATAAATAATTAGAATCAAATCCTGTTTATATTTGAGCTAGTAATGAAAACTCCATATAAATATATATGTATATGTATATGTATATGTATATATATATATATATATATATATATATATATATATATATATATATATATATATATATATATATATATATATGTATATATATATATATTTATATATATATATATATATATATATATATATATATATATATATATATATATATATATATATATATATATATATATATATATATATATATATATATATTTATATATATATATATATATTAGGTCGTTTCTCATCCTTAAGCACCTTTTTTCATCCAGCTAAAAGTTTTCGCTACTGGTTTAGGATACGTGAATTATTTACTAAAACACTTCTAAATGATTTTAATTAACAAGAGAAGGATACAGGAATAAGGAAAGGCCGAATCTCGTTTTTTTAAGGTATATTTGTTAAAATGTCAAACTTTAAGGACGATTTTGAATAAGTGAATGCCAAAAATCTATATATCTAAATCTAAAATCTGTTAAACAGTCATATAGCAAACTCCGTATTATTATTTCCTGCATTATTTATATAAATACTGTTGGGGGCCTATGTAAACACCTCATTTTAAAGCACGCGTAATTTTGAAATACTTCGGACGAGGAAGATTAAAATCAAGACAGAATGGTAACTTGAACGACTGAATTATCGTCGTTGTAAAGAGATAAATAAAAACATATTACAACTTTCGTTCATTTCATCATAATAGAGTAGGAAGAATCACGATTTAAAGGACCATTGTATCCTAAAAATGCATTTTTTATGTTTAGTGTAAGAATATTTTGTTCAATTATATTGGGTGGATTCCACGAGAAGGGTTTGAACTGATCATCACGATTATTTCGAGTACCGTGACCTCTGTGTGCCACAACATTTTACCTGGAATCATCAGCTCTTAATGACAGACTTTTGACAGTACCGTTAACCCTTAACTGCATACTGATCTTCAGGAATATAACAATATTTATGAACTGTGTTTATCATATTATGATTAATACATGCAGTATATTTATTATACACACATCACTAAAGAAGAATTAATAAATTATTGTAACCTCTTTAGAAATAATACTTATTTATTTATATTTATTAATTATTAGACGTTATTATCAATTATTTATCAATAATATATTTTTATTACCAATTTTATATTTAAATTGATTTTAAGGTTGTAATTTATCTGCAATATTAAAAAAAAATGTTTTGATACCAAAAAAATGTAATCGAATTTTCGGTGTAAGATGAAAAGGTACTTTGTTTTATTTTATTTCTTATTCAAAATATGTCAAATCTCTATTACCTTCGTATTATTTTTTTTAAATCGTTATTTTATGAAGTTAATATATATTTTTCTCCAAGTGTTTGTATACGTTTGCAATTTCAGACGTCATAAATTATTATTGTATTTTCAATATTTTGAAGACTTACTAAAAATGTTCTCTAGATATTTCTAGAATTTTTATCATATGCTATTGTAAAACTCACCATAAATCTTAGTTTGTTTCAATGTTTCTGTGTCTTAAATATTGTACTCCCACATCATCTGAAACAAAAAAAGAAAATTATTGACTATCATATTCGTGAAAGATGTTTTTCAAAAAAAATATACCTGTCACAAAAACAAAACAAGTGCTTATTTCATTGCAACATTGTGTAAAAATTTTGGAGCAACCAGGGCATCAGTTTATGATTTAAGATTTTAACAAAAGAGCATTAACATTTTTATGTAAATAGATATTGAAATTTGTCTTAAAACCATACATTTGCCTTATCTGTGTGGTCTTATTTTCATACCCATTTAACATGTGAACTATACAAACAATATAACACGCATTTTTTTATTATAGTATTTTCAATCAGCAATAACTCACAGTTTAATGGAAATACGAGTATAGACGTTTTCATTGATTTTATATATATTGTACCTATCGTTATGTAATGCAACATCATTTTAAATGCCAAAACAATCAGACGATAGTGTTTCATTGACCTAATTAGATTTTAGTTACTACCAATTCACCTAGCGGTCAGTAAACATTTAAGAAGATGATTAGATACAAAGTGAATACTACTTTCGATGGATTTTAATTTCATTAATTAATTCGCCAATTACCTTATTGTACTTATACATTTTACTATTTTACTAATGACACGTGCTTCGATGCACTTTTCATCAACTTTAAACACAATGAAGTTGAGTGCATCAAAACACGTGTCACAATCAGTAAACCCCCCTGTAACGTTGATATAGGCACCGCGTTATCGGAGGGAACATTGTAGGGTGTTTTAAAATTGTATTTTTAAATTTTAAACAGCGGAAATGACTAAAATGAGTCATTATTAGATTAAAATACAATTTAAAAACATTTACCCCCTGTAACGCTGGCATCGATAACGCGGTCTTTATCTCAACGTTATAGGGAGGTTAACTGTAAAGTAAAATAATTTACGATGTTTTTCACGCAAACGTAAAATTTCCAAATACGTTTTTATTCATTTAACTGTTCTAATAGATGTCATTAAATCGCTGAAAAAAAGTTTTTGTTCGTCTCTTGTTGAAAAAAATTCTTAATTAATAATATAATTAATCAAAGCATTAGTAAAACATACTTACGAGAGGTCAAATTACATGTTTCGTCTGACAGAACATTATTTTTTTGGTTGCGTGTTAGTTTTTTAGGACATCTTGTAATTTGTAGTTATGTTAAGTAATAAATTATGCCATGTTTCTAGTAATAAGTAATACATATAAAGATAATGAAAAGAATAGCTCCATAAATATTTTTTAGCGCAGGGTCAGGCGATATTATAATGACATGTAACATATTTTGTTTTTGAGCAAACTTTCTTAATTTCCTCTCATGTATATCTTCTACTTTTCCTTAAAACGTTTGCTTGCAAAGTTGTAACGGTATTGTAATGGTTAGTAATGACAAAACTGCAGAAACCTTATGAACAACATGTACCGAATATTTCAGATGAATTATGGTAATTAAATTTAACGTTCGTTTAACATATGTACGTATGGTCTCATAGGTCGTATAATCTAATAAATTAATCTTTATCCTTCTAATGATCTAACAGCAGAAGGCATCAAACACAAACTATATGAAGGCTGTGTAAAATTTGAAAAATATATATAGGTCACATTATAAGTAAACTTGATCGATATATATATATATATATATATATATATATATATATATATATATATATATATATATATATATATATATATATATATATATATATATATATATATATATATATATATATATATATATATATATATATATATTTAAAAACTAACCATCACGCCGCTTTCCAGCAGGGGTAGGCAAAGAGAATAGAGCGCCACACCCCTCTGTCCTTGCAAACATTCTTCGCCTCTTCCACGTTCATGCATCTCCTCATACATACCCGCCGATTGTTACCTGACTCCTAACCTGACCACTTTCAAGTATTTGGCATACCTGATCGTGCCATGTTTTTCTCGGTCTTCCTCTGCTTCTTTTCCCACTAACATTCGCCTCATAAATTTGTTTTACCATTCTTTCCTCACTCATTCGTTCTACATGTCCAAACCATCTCAACACACCTTTCTTAATTTTATCGATAATGCTTATCTCAGCTTTGCATTCCTTCCTTATTTCACTATTCGCACATCTATCATACATTTAGTGATGTAAGAGATAGTAAACCTTGTAAAAACCAACAGTTCTATATTTTCATCTCAAAAACCCTCTTCATCTTAACTTCTAGTCCAAGTGTGAAAATATTGAACATTTGTGAACAAAAGTTTAGAAAAACCTAAAATATTACTTTTCGCTTTATTATTCAATATATTCTGAAAATTTGCATTAAGTATTCATTAATATTATATGAAATAAATGTAAAATAAATCAAGTTAAGCGCAGGCTGTCTTTATTATTGGCAAACTTACTAATAAGGGTGTAATGCCGAACAAGATTAAAAAGTAACGCCTATTTGTAATTCGCCCCGGGAGTCGGCGCGGTTTGTGAAATCTGACATAGAATAGGGAAATCAGGGTTGGTTTTTCAAAATGCACCATACCTATTTAAATCAATTATATTTACTAAAAACATTGCAATATTTAAATGTTGTCCGTTACCAAAGATACTTGCGATTCTGGGTTAAATTAATAAAGTGGTTATTCGTTTGTTATTAAATTACACAATTTATTACAAATAGTGTAATGCCTATCAAGGATAATAAAGAGTTTATTAAAATTATTTTAGTAATTTCATTTTATACATAAAGGAGTATTTTAAATATTCATTACAAAATGTATGACAATTACATACGACACGACTCCTGAAGACTACATACAAGTTAGCTGTTATTTTTTTATACATTAGGATACACATTTACCATATTTAGTCAAAGGAACTTAAAATATTATGCAATTAAACTCCAGTTTGCTTACATTATTCGCAAAGTCACCTTGTTTTCAAATAATTAACGATCAAATAAACATTGCATCAATTTAATACTGTGAAAATATTTATTTTTAATTTAAGATTTACTTGGTAAATACTTCTTTTTTTTAAAATCTATTGTGATACGTGTTTCGATGCATTCCTCATATGAAAATAATGAATGTTATTTTTTTTCGCCAAGTGATAAATTAAAATTTCAAATAGACTAAGACATAAAACCTGAGCCGACAGCAACTATAAATTTACTTCCTCATATCGCACCTGTTTCTATAACGGAACATCAACCAGTTCTGTTAAATAACTTGAATCTACCACCATTTAGTAAAATGTTTAGCCCTGTGGCTTAGTTACCGATATGGCAATATTAATATCCAACTTCTATTCCGCTAACCAAGGTTTATATTTCAAACATCTACGCGATACACCCACGT
This sequence comes from Brachycentrus maculatus, assembly GCF_059751285.1. Lineage (NCBI taxonomy): Eukaryota > Metazoa > Arthropoda > Insecta > Trichoptera > Brachycentridae > Brachycentrus > Brachycentrus maculatus. Next base: position 1,535,546 of record NW_028280891.1, read on the forward strand.
ACAAAATGGTTTCCAAAAAAATTGAAGTCAGTATTGTATTATAATACACAATATATTTTACTGGAAAGGTATATTCTCCAACCGATTCTGCCAAGGTAAAGTCGACTCTTATTGGGCTTTTTAGTAGGTACAAGTTGATTTAAAGCAAAAAGTGATGAGTTTTGATCAACTTTTTTCAAAACTTTTTGTTTTGATCAAATTTAGCTAGAAGCGTATTTTTACACAACCATATTGTTAGATAATATACTCAAGTCTGTATGAATAAAATTCATTTATATTTGCAATTAAGTGCAAAGCTTCAAATGTAAAATTAAATTTGGATTCAATATTAATACATATATGCATACTTTCACCAACCCCTATTTTGAATCGAGATAGATATCTATTCCCTATAATCTTGATTTCTAGCAGTACCTGATGCTATCTCTTTAACTAACATATTTCTCGGTAATTAGTCAATATATCAACTCTTTTTATAGAAAAACTGAAGATAAATAATCTTCAATTCAACAAGGTAAATTTATAAAAACCAGTGTTTCCATACCAGTAATTAAATAGCCATAAATGATTATAATGTTGCCAGCAGTACCTACTTACTGCTTTATCAACCACATGCTGTTTTCCTTCTGAAATAGGCAATGAAACGAAAGCTTTATTAAAACGAACATCTTTATTTTATAAAATTAAAATGGTAAATATTCTTTTTTTTTTTGACATCTCATCAAAGATGATGAAGAATATGGAAGTCTGGGCATTTACGGGGCTGACGACTGTCATAGGCTGGTTTAAGTGATCACTTTACACACGTGTAACATTCACTAATTCTATCCATTATCGACAACCACACTACTCAAATTCTTGGAAGTTCTAAATATATGAACCAATTTAAAAACCTTGTTCTTGAATCACTAGAACTTTACTAGAGACATCTATTGGTGAGATGTAAAGCAGCTTTTTATATTATAATTTGATTTGAAATGAACTTTGTAGAAAAACATGATGATTTAAAAATAATAATAAAATACCAGTATGAGACCACTTTTGAGATTATTAATGTAAGCACAACTAGTTTCGAGAACATCTTGAGTTCTCTAAACTAGCCGTATTCACATAATCTGACTCAAAAGTGGTCTTATACAAGTTTTAATTTTTAGACAAGAACTAAAACAACATCAACAGATGAAAAATACAAAATATTTTGTATTTTCACTTTTTATTGAGAGAACATCCACACTTTACAACTAAGAACTAGTCGTGTTTTTATATTTAAGTGAAAATATTTTACATGTATACTTTTTTTAGGTATTATTTACGAGTATATTTATAGCACTTCGTGCCAAGTATTTTGAAATTATAAAACTTTTTAATCACGTATTTTCAAAAGAATGAAACACATTATATCACGAATAAATGAGTAAGGCCAAATATAAAAATACGTTGATTGCATAATTATTATTTTAATAAAAAAAATATTTGATTACGAAACAGCTTCCTTGAATCCACTTTTGCATATAATGATACTACATATCTGCACACGAGCGTTGTTTGTTATAATTAAATGCTTTATCAACATTTGACTGTAAAGATTTATTACACAAACCTGTCTAACAAACAACCATAGATTATAACGTGCGAAAAATAAATAGTACATTTTTGTGCAGTGATTAGAATTGAGGCTCAGTGTTTGTTAAGTGGCAACTTAATTTTCTCTAAAAGCAGATAATATCTTACGTAATTGATTTTTTTCATAAAATACCATTTTTGTATTGAAAAAGTAAGTTTTTCTTTGAAATAGTTATATGGTTTTGAAAAGATTACCAGCTATTGAAAGGTTCGGAGTTTTACAAATATTTTTTTTAATGTACCTTGTAAAAAATAATCTAATTCTAAAAACAAATGTGCGCGGAGACTCGTCTGGCCCCTCGCGCAGTCGTTCGCTGACTGAATTGTATGATTGCAAACAACCTTTTAAGTCGTTCATAACTCTCGGATGTACCCCACAAAGGAGTTTTTAAAAATTATTTTCAATGAATATTTAATAATAAGTTTAACAAAAATTAAGAAGAGTGTCAAAATGAAAATTTAAGGATCTGGATATTTACCTGCCATTGGCTGATTAAAGTGATCATTTTATTTACTTTTAGGTTTATTATTCTGTGATTATCCTTTTTATATTTAAAAAGCATTATTTAATGTAAAAAAAAATACAGCGTAGTCCTGGAAAAATATTTAATTGCAGAGTTGGAAGTCAAATGACATGGAATTCAAATGCATGCAAAGACAGATCGGTATGGCGTTCTATTGTCTCTGTAGCGACAATAAAACCCCCTGCGAAAAGCACCGTTAATTATTTGGTTATTTAACATTTTAAATAATATTTATAGAAGAAGAGCCAAAAAGGCCATGAAGGGTCCTCCTTGCGAAAATTTATAAAAAAATTATAACAAAAATAATAGTCTAAATATAGCGATTATATTATGTTGTTTTATTCATGCTATTATATCCTGAAAGAGTGTTTTATTGTTATGGGTGTGTTTTGATACTCAGTATTTTATTACTATTGTGTTTGAATTGCTAATTAAATTAATGCAAACACAAAAAGTCGTGTCGAGATAACTGTACAGGACATTACTGACGTAATCAAGTTATGTTGTATGTTCAGCGTGTATTGAATAATAAAATCAGAATCCTATAACAGCATTTTGCAGCAATAATATTTATAATTCTGCATATAAACACCTTGTCCCAAACAATATAAATAAAATACACGTGTTTGTTGATCAGAAACAGTAATGGCGGTCGTTTAAGTCGGCTGAGAGGTTATGAGTGATAAAATCAAATGAAATATACTTGAAAAGATGTGGGAAATTCGATAAATGTAAATTTAATTTAATTTTTGAATATTTTTTTATATATATATATATATATATATATATATATATATATATATATATGTATATATATATATATATATATATATATATATATATATATATATATACATATATATATATATATATATATATATATATATATATATATATATATATATATATATATATATATATATATATATATATATATATATATATATATATATATATATATATATATATATATATATATATATATATATAATATATGTTTGTGTCTATTGTTTAGTGCTCTTTGGATCATTGAATTAAAACTAGCTAGTCTTTGACTTGGGGGTTGGGCTGAAGAGAAAGAAATTACAATGTTTGTATGTGTGGGTTTTCTTTGAAATATACTTTTATTTGATTTGGTATTAAGTTTGTTAAATAAAACGAAGATTTAAATATAAAAAGAAAATACAAAAATTTAATCACGAACAATTTAAAAAATATCTGTAGTTTTTTAAACCATAGTTATTCTCATTTCTTGTATAGACATTTAAAATTTCGCCTCATACTTGTGTTTTATTTATATATGTATATATTTAGGTGAATTTAAATTTATTTCCATTCGGTTAAAAAGCAATACTTAATTTACATTCTGTACATAAGAGTTTTGTTATACCATTCTCTACGAAAGTTAAATGTGGATAACTTTAAATTTACTTTTATTTCAAATGATTTGAATCATGTTTATCAGGAAAGGAGATAGTTAATTCATATATTTTTTTTATAAAACAGAAGTAGGTAATGATTTCTATATAACGTGGTTAAAAATACAACTTTCGTTTGGAGTCTCAGCCTATATAATAATAATAAAAATAATAAAACCCTTATCCGCACCCCAATGGTGCATAGGGCACTTCGTCATATAAACGCAGAGTTATCTTGATTGTTTTACACATGAAGGAAAGGTGATCAGCCCTCCGCTTCAGGTACCAGTCCAGGGTAATATTGAATAAATATTACAGTGAAAAAATCACTTATATTTATTTGACCCCCCCTGGGAATCGAACCTCCAGAACGGTAGCCGAGCCTGCTGACCATTACACTACGGAGGCGGAGCCTATAAAGCTGTTTCTAAATTTATGTAATTTACATTTTAAATATTATTTTACATTTATACTTTCTTAATGCATGATAAGGGGAATTTATAAAAAAATATTGGTTCAATAAATTTACGTTTTTAACAAGATTTATTGATTATTAGCCGGTTAGGTTAGTTTAAAATCACTAAATGACATGGGAAAAAAATCAATTGAAAAATAATTAATAAAAAAACATTCAATTCTTATAATATGTATACTATTCAAAATTAATACTTTCAGCACTATGAGTGTGATATTCTATTTTAGAATTGAAAAATAACTTTCTTTTAAAATCACTTTGTATGTAAGCATAAAGTGATTTTACAACAAAGTATTTTTATAAACAGTATTTAACAATATTCATTGTAATAAATATTCTGTAAACACGATTTAATTTGACCAATTTATTACCAAGTGGAATTATGCAGTTAATGCATGACGCATGACTTAACTTAAAAATCCATGCGAGAATTTATTTTATGCCTTTCGGGTGATTAATAATATTGTATTCGAACAACTTCGCTCATAAAGGCTTTGATTCCGGGTATAAAAAATATAAAGCCTGATTTTAAATGAGATCCAACAGTTGTTCAATTGCAGAATAACCCATCGAACACCTATCTGTTTAATTTGAATGTCATACTTTGAAGACAAAGTTTTCATAAACACATTTTGATAACCATCAATTTACGTATCTCTGTTATTAGCTTTAAATATATGTTTTGAAATTTTCTTAAAAGTCTTAAAATTACCCTGTATTTCTCATGTGTTTTCACTATTTCTAATTTTATTTACTTTGTTTACTATTCTTGTACAATATATTTTTTAATTCAATTTAATAACTGTGTACAAAAGATTTTTTTGTAGATATGGCTAATTGTAAATTGATTGCGATCTCTCTCTCTCTCGAATGTGCGGTAAAACGATGTATGTAAAACTGACTTAAGCATTACCGACAAAATAAAGAAGGTGTGTTGGGCATGTGAATCAAATGAAATAAAAGTAAAAAAATTTACAAGGTAGATGTGGTTAGAAAAAAGAGCAGAGGAAGACCGAGGAAAACTTGGCATGATATACCTGCTATCAAATGCTTGAAAGCTGTCGGGTTAGGAGACAAAATAATGAGGAGGTGCATGAATGTGGAAGAGGCGAAGAAGGATTGCAAATACAGAGTGGTGTGGTGTTCTATTCTCTCTGATACCGCGGGGATACAGCGTGATGGTAAGTTACTCAGTTAGTTTTTGTTGCTAGTTGCAATTATTTATGAACGCCTCACTATGCAAAACTCATTATATGACTTTCATTGCATCTAAAAATCTAGGAGTTTCTATGTAAAAGTAGGTACAACATATTAGACAACGACAGCAAAAAAGAAAAAACAAAATTATTTTGTAAGTAAGTATTTTAAACATCATGTCTCAATAGGTTACCATCTAACGAAAATGATTCGATTATGAAGTATATGTACCTAGATACGTAGATAATAATCATCACGATTTTTTTAATCGATAAACAGTTTCGTTTTCATCCGGGTTTTTTCCTTATATGTTCATTACACATCTACACTGCGAATAGATAATTGTAAATGCATTTTTATAAACCAGCTTTTTTATAACATCTATTATTATTAATTTACTGGACTTCTTAAAGTTGTTTTTGTACAATGTTGGACATGATGTGATCTAGTTGAGCTTGTTTATTTGTATATTAAAATGCTTTAACTATTCGTATAAAAAATATGCTTTATAAACAACAAACAGAATTTTATTGACTCAAGGAAGTAGTAAAAATACTTATCTATGTTTGAATATGACGAACTATATAACCAAATAGCCAAAAAAATATAAAAAATATGAGGTTTTTAAAATAACAAATCTGAATTACTGCCATCAATCACTGTGGAACCATAACTGTTCATCCAATCATTTCTTCCTTCGGTCCACTACTTTTCTTTCCTCTTGAACCATTACCCATTGTTTTACCTACATACCTTGGTTTTAAACATATTTCCAAATTGCAGTCTCGTTATAACGATAAATTTGCACAAGTTCTTTTTGTTCACTAATACAAACAGCTCCAAAAGGTACAAACCTTCACTTATTATGTTTGGTATATTCAGTAGTTTGGAAGATGTTGCTTTCGAGCAATAAACACAGTAATATTACACTTTATATAAAAAAAAATTAATAAATATATATTTATATATATATATATATATATATATATATATATATATATATATATATATATATATATATATATATATATATATATATATATATATATATATATATATATATATATATATATATATATATATATATATATATATATATATATATATATATATATATATATATATATATATATATATATATATATATATATATATACATATAAATATATATATATATATATATATATATATATATATATATATATATATATATATATATATATATATATATATATATATATATATATATGTATATATATATATATATATATATATATATATATATTTATATTTATATGTATATATATATATATATATATATATATATTTATATATATATATATATATATATATATATATACATATATATATATATATATATATATATATATATATATATATATATATATATATATATATATATATATATATATATATATATATATATATATATATATATATATATATATATAAATCAAATCATTTGAAATTTTCAATTGGGCAAGATCGCTTTGCACACCCAAAATTACATAGTAAATTCTTGGTAAATGAAACTAGAAAGAATAAATTCAATATTAACAAAATAGTCTAAATTAAATACACGTTAAATACATACAAGTATTTTTTAATATAATTACATTATTTGCAATGTTCAATTGCGCATGATCACTTTGTATACACAAAATTACATGATAAATTCTCGGTTAATGGTACTAGAATAAAAAAATTAAACTCAATAAAGTGCTCAAAATTAAATACAAGTATATTCATTTAAGTATTGTATTTACTCTCCATTATCTGTCAGAAAAATGCAGTAAATAAAAAAATCTCTTACATGACTACAATGACTTGGAAAAACTTGACAGGCTTCAATGAGCCAATGTTCAGTTTTCAAAACAATGAATAAACAATTACATATAAGTATTCAATAAGTCCAATTTGCACTTATCAAAACAACGATCAACCACAAACAACTATAACAATGATTTAATTACATGAGACATTGACGTAATAATTTAGTTCTGTTAATATTTAAAGTGTTTATTTAAATATTTATTTTCTTCTATGGCTATAAGAAAATAGTGAGATAGTATAGTATTTGCAGTAGTGTAGCATTATGTAGCAGTGGTTTGGACGCTGTATTTACCGAGGCAGTTAAGATATACAAAACCCTTTACAGGATATGTAATTGATGGAGTAATAATAGTCGAAGTAATTAAAGAATCCAGTGTATCCTGTTTCAGTTATAATTTCGCTACTTGATTTGTAAAGCTGTGTATAATCGCCTTACATCGTTATCCTGTTCTAACTATTCGATGCAAGTTGACTTGTGGACCTATTATATGAAAGTGGTTTACGAAAAACGATTATTTTTAATAAAATGAAAAATAGTAAAAAAATAAATTCTACTATCTTAACTCATAAATTTTAATAATTCTAATAAAGCTAATGCCTGGGTTTGACATTTTCTTACGTTGAAAAATAATTTTTATAAAATATTGGTCAAATTTGTAACACAAATCAAGACCATCCATTAAGGAAACGTATCTTGTACGAACGAAATCGTAGAAAAAATCATTCATATTATATATGTAAGAAACTCTTATTTGACTGCTAGAATAAATGTTTTACATTATCATTCATTTGTGTGTGTTTTTAAGTATATGGATCCATTTTTAATTTTTACTTGGTAAATATCACTACATCTGAAAATGTATTGTGACACGCATTTCGATATATTCCGCTTCATTTTTGGTATTTTACAAAGTAAAACTTAAATTAAAAATAATTCAATAATATAATTAAATAATATATAAATAACCGTATCTAATTTAAATGTCTTTTTACCTCTACGTTATTTTTATATTCGTTTTCAAATGATGGCATTGAAGAACGTGTTCTTCGTAACAATTATATTTTTAACTTGGGAAACATGTTATTTTTATTTTTAACCTTAGACGGTCGATTCATAAGATCATATCTCGGAGATTAATATTGCAAATATTATTTGAAGACTTATCCGTGCTCACTTTTACTGTTTAATATTGTACTGGGCGAATTAAAAAATATTTCATCAGTTTTAATCCGAACTTCTGAATGAATAATAGCAGTTGTATGCAATATACCAAAACTCTTGGACTACTAGTAGAAAATACTTATTTAACATGCTGTAGTTTATAATAAAAAAAATCTATGTTTGACCAATAAAAAGAGGTACATATTACAATATATATTTATATACATATATATATATATATATATATATATATATATATATATATATATATATATATATATATATATATATATATATATATATATATATATATATATATATATGTATATATATATATATATATATATAAATATATATATATATATATATATATATATATATATATATATATATATATATATATATATATATATATATATATATATTTATACCGCTTTTTATTGGTCATCGTCTCCAAATACCTTCAAACATTTAGTATGGCCTTCGTATTTTCCAACACCTTTCTATGACTCCGCATATAATTTATTGAAAGGTTATCATTATTTATTATTTCATAACCTATAGTTAGACACACTTGTTAAATTATTATGTTTGTTAAAAAAACGTGATATTGAGTAATAAAAATGCATATGAATCACTTTTTTATTGCAAGATAATATTTGTAAAATATAGACGAATGAAATGCACCAATTCCATAAGATTTATAGCGATATATATTTTCTTGCGAATTAGTGCTTATGCATAATAATGAAAATATGTTTATTGCTATTACATGCAGTTGATTTATGCTTCTGGAAATTGCCGCCGAATTGTTAATTAAGAAATAAATGCTGTATTTGACGTTTGACATTTTTAAAAATGTATGCAAATAATTGTGCTTTTAGAAGCTTAAGCAAATTTAATTCGTACATGTTTATTTTTTTCAAGCATTTAGAAAGATGCCAGAAAATAGGCAATATAGTTTATGTGTATAATAAAAGCACTGTTAACTTTGTGGTATGGTTATATAATACTCTAATTATCATTTGCTTAAAAAAGTATTACACAAAAGTGCATTATTATTTATTTAATTATTTTTTTTATTTAAACATTTTTAACATTAACGTGGAATATAAATTATATGACATACAATGAAAAATTTTTTGAAAATATAGAAAAACAGTTAGTTAGAGAAAATATAATAAAACCAGTTCTCGATCAAAATTCGGTATATCGATAAATATTGTTTATTTTCTACTTATTTTTTCACAAATATGATTAACACCAATAAGGAGTTTTTTTAAATATTATATTAAAATCTAAACAAATATGAAAAATCTTTATGATAATGTGAAAATATGGATCTCTGGATATCTTCAGAGCCTAAGAGCTGTCACTGCTTCAAGAAACACATGTTAACTGCGATTAACAATATTAGTTGTAAATTGTATGGTTAATAGAATTCCTTTATTAACACATGTGAGATTCCTTTTTCTGAATGATTTACGTACCAGAATATGCCCAAAAATATATTTTGATTATGATTATTTAACCTAAATGTTTCACCAACAAAGCATTACTTGAAAATTCGAATATTATTTTCAATTGAAACATATAAGCAATTTTCTACAATTGGAGTAGTGTTATTATCGCTCGTGGGCAGTACAAACTATTGACAAGTCGTAAGCCCTGTAAATATTTAAATTCTATATTTTTCTTCATATTTGTTGACATGGCTACATACTCAGTTAAATATATCTCATCAAGTTTATTCCACTCCCATTTCTAAATATCGTTTTTTTTATTTACGATTTTTAATTCAGTTTCAGATAACAATAAAAAAAGTGAAAGTGTGTAAAGTGATACTTAAACCAGCCTATGACAGTCGTCAGCCCCATAAATGCCCAGACTTCTATATTCTTCTTCATCTTTGATGAGATGGCAAAAAATACAAAGTAAAGTGATTTTTTTCTCTTGACTTACCTAACCCTTCATTTTAATATATTTTTATATTCAAAGGAGTTAATGTCAGCATTTTCTTATCGTACGCGATACAAATTGATAAAATAACATACTGCGAATATAATTTAGTATATATGTATATATTATATAATATAATGCATATCGACCAACCCTTAGCCATTAGAAGTCACGCACTGTCATTAGCTCATGTTAATCTGCGCCCGAATCTTGAGTGAGCTAAACGTAATCAATCACGTGACCGCAGGAGCCTTCCATGACCAGTCAGGAAGCCCACGTAAGTGGTTTTTTACATATTCCTATAACGAAGTGGTTTTTTCACCACATCGATTCAAACGTAAGTGCTTTTTCCCAGCACTTTTCTTCTCCGAGAGGTTTTCATCCATTTTTTTCGATTTTCAAGTGAAATTTTCAGCGCTTTCGTGTCAAGCGTTGTGAAATTATTCACACAGAGCTTTCACGTTTTTATGAGTTTTCGTGTTTCTTCGGAGTTTTTATGTGAGCTTTATGATTTATTCTATTTTTATTTTTAAAGGTGCGTGTTACGTTTATATAACGTATCGTGTGCGTAATAAGCCATGCAGTATATAAGGGCAGATTTTAATAATTATTTACATGTTATTTTTGTGCGATTCATTGTATTTTGATAAAAAAAAATATCGCATTATTGAAAAATATATTACTATTTCACGTAAAAGAGGAAAAAATGGTTTATATTATTTTTATTAATCAAATTATTCATTCTCGTTCCATTCACCCCCCCCCCTCAACTCATTTCCAGATCCTACTTTCTTATTTTTCATTTTTTTGAACGTTATATTTACGTTTTTGCTAATATACAACATTCAAAACCTTTACTTCCAGATTAGTAATGTTCCAATTCCATTCCCATTATTTTTGACAAGAACAAAAAAAGTATTTAAGCTTAAAACATATAAAACGCTTCTCATACAATAAAAATGAATTACACTAAATGACAAAGGCTTTTCCAGGCATAATAAACATTTGAACACAAAAGTTTTTTAAACATATTGTAAATACATACATCATTTCTATATTTCTCAACACATTCATAGTATTAATGTCCCAAAAACGACGTTAAAACGTAGACGGTTGAGTTTTGTTGCTCTGTGTGTTGATACCTTTTTACTCATTTAAAAGTGTAAATTCAAAATTCAAAACTCTTTGTTGTCAGTTATGGTGCTAGTAAAAATGGATTGAAATCTGTTTTTTTGCTTCAACACAGATGAAGAAGAATATGGAAGTCTGGGCATTTACAGAGCTTATGTTATTGACAGTTAAGTGATTACTTTATACACGTGCAACATTCACTATTTTACCCATGATTGACAACCCCAAAACTCAAATTTTCGGAGCTCCGAGATATACTTATATGTTATTTTCATCTACGTTGAAAAAAATAGAAAAATAACTCCTGAGCGGAGAAAACCCAGATTTGAGTACAAGTATTTGGACACACTCAAATGGTCGATGGATATCTCAGTATGTTCAAAGTTAAAATTAATATTAGCTTTTTAACTTATTTAAAAATTTTATTTATAATAAAATGGACACTATTATCAACTCTTAATATAATATTGAAATTCAAATAGTACTCAATAGATTATATATCGTTTCTGCAAGGGAATTTTTCACAATAGTGATATTCGGAATTGAGGGTTCCATATTGTGTATTACACGATACAATAATACTATTATTAAACGAAATGATATCAAGAATACAAAAGTATAGTTTTCTTCTTTACACAGCATTGTACAAATGACTTGAATTTTCGTTAGCCTACATGTGTGTAATTTTTCCAATTTGGTTGGGTGGTACGACTAGGGTACACTATTCAGGGTTCGTACTGGGTACCCATTGTACCAAGGGACGGGCCGACGGTGTGAGAGGGGGTGATATACTTATGTATAGGGGTAGATACGTAAGGAAGACGGATTCAAAGGAAATCAAACATGCGAACTTAAATTCATTCCGTTTGGCGGATTTGTTTCTAAAGATAAAAAAAAACTAATTTTGAAATAATTTAGCTTTTTACATAATATTCAATTATTGAGACATTCTTAATGGATAAAAGTGCATAAAAATAAGTAATGAATCAAGTTACTATGTTTTAAATAAATAATACCTTTGAATCTTTGAAATATTCCAGTAAATATTTGTCGAACGATCGTAGCTAAAACAAAGTTTTTTGTGTTTAAATGCATGGCCAATTTAAAGAATAAACCAATCATTTTGAATGATTAAGATTTCCTTACTCATGTAGCTCCTTCATTAATGCAGAACTGTTCACATTGCCTTCATATAATCAAGATCGAATTAACACCCCATCGATTTGACCTAAGCATCACTAAAGTACGGATGTGTATATGCTATTTATGGTTTGATCTTCCTACAAATCTCCTCACAAATTTACTATACTCAGTGCTTTAATTAACAAAATTTCCAAGATCAAACAATAAGGTGTACACTTCATTAATAAGAAGTTGGTGTGTCTATCTGTCTACTCTCGATTATCTATATCACAATAAAAATAATCTATAAGTACAAAATATTATACCCTCTTACAACGAACCTCTACTTAAATCACTTTCAATAATCACTACCAACTTGAACGTTGATCCACACGCCAACAGGGGTCTACAAAGGCTAGACGAATTATGTAAATTTCCTAAAAACCATTTCGTATTTTCACGAAATTTCTCAGAAAGGAAACACATTTACATTCCTAATAACAGCCTTACCCCCACAACACTTTTTATTCCGCGATTCTTTAATTTTCTTTTCTTTTTGGATTTATATTCAACCCTCTTTTTTCCTTCCATTCTTCATACTGCCCCGTGATTTTGATGGTTATCTAAATGTAGTCAGTAGGTTCATAATTTAGTTTTTTTTTTAAATCAGCCTACCTATCTGATTACGTCTTTGTAGATTTTATCAGGAAATGTTTATGTAACAGTACAAATACAAGGTGATAATGGCTTTTAAAAAAATCAAGTCGCTGTTCTATTTATATGTTCCCGGTGTAAAAATTTAAAAAAAGCAGTTGAAATCAAAACTCATTATGTTATAAAATCACAACTCACTGAGATTTTTGTCAGTTTCGAAACGCACCCATCTCTTCGTCGAGATAATCTCTATATATTGCATGTGTGCAAACAACACTAAATACTATTATTCACACACTTTCATCTGCATAAAGTATTAGTCACATCCGTTATTAATCGGAACAAATACCAGAGATTTCAAACGTGAAGGTCCTAGGTTGTACATGGTGTTGTTTATCTAAGAAAATTCCTTATAATATTAAATTTATTCATTCATAAAATATGTGTTTTAAAGAAAGGTATTATTACGTTTATCCAAGAAAATTACTTATAATATGAAATTTATTTACATATAAAATATATGTTTTAAAGAAATGAATTACATTTTGTTTTTGATTAGAGAATTACACGTTTTAAGTTAATTATAAATGTTAAATTCTTCGTTAAACTTCGTTGTTTATTCTTTAAACCTAATAATATGTTTGATTACTTCTGTATTAAAAAAAGGAAGAAGAGTGCGTTTCATAAACTGTTTATATTTTTATTTACCTTTTTACAATACAGTAAATAGTTATATTTATGAATTTATGTTAATATTTTCAGGTAAGTGATCCGTCTTTTAATATAAGACTGTGCACCATCAGTTTTGTTGCAATACGAGTTATCTCACGAATAGCAAAACTGCTGTGCTCCAATTATATTTTATATTATACTTACATAAAAATATAACTTCATGAGAATAAAGAGCACTACGATAAGAGAAATATGCGAAATCTAAGACGCCGTTAAGTGGGGAAGATATCGAATAAGACAATGGTATGCGCAATGCGCATGTGAAGAGAATGGAACCATCCAGACTCCCCCACATTGCACTGCAAGGCGATGCATCCCCAAGGTAGACAACTCCCGGGCAGACCATCAAAGAGATGGATTAACAGCTAGGAATCAACATCGCAGGAGCCTTATCCCTCTTAAAAACAGGCCACAAGACCTACACTAGCAGAAGAAGAAGAAGAACTAAATAATATTTTCATTTTGAACTACCCCCTTGTGCACGCTCTAAAACTTGTCAGTCATTTCACGTGGATTAATTTGATCATTAAACCCCTTGCTACAAATATTATGTACACAGTTCCTGAAATGTCGGAGTTAAATCGACGCTTTAGTCGCGTGTGCTGACGTGTGTTTGGGCGTCGTGGCCATGGGAACCGACGGGCGGCGAGCGCCGGCGTCTCCCGACTCCCGCCCGCCCACCCCACTCTGGCAAACACAGCCCTCGGGCTGCGTTTTCCAAACATGCGTTTGTTGCCAAGGCTCTGATAACAGGTGCGATAATGATTTTTAAAGCGATTGCCTACCATTTATTTCTGGCATTAAACTCGATTTATTTTGATACTTTTTTCCCGAAAATTGAGTCAAATTTGTAGCGAAATTGTTGAAAAAATACTCTTTTTATTATATGTGTAATATATAATTTCAGTTATATATAATTGAAAACGTTATAAAATGCAAATAAAACATTAAATTGTTTTATTATTAACCGTTTATTTAAGTTAGTACTCTGATGTTTTAATATGTAACATGAACTAAAAATGATAAGTTAAATAATGTGTAATTTTTCAGTATGTCAAATCATGTCTTAGTTAATGAATATTGCCAAACAACAAATTCGCAAGAAGTTGAAATACAATAATACAAATATAAATAATTTAAAATTTAAAAAACAAACTTTAATAAAATTGCCCCATCATAAAAAAAAACAAAAATACCCCATTTAAGACATTATTTATGATTTTAAACAAAGCCTTACATAGTTTACGAAACAAAAATTTGTTAGAAGGTAAAAAAGGCTAATTTTAAAATATATACGATGATATCATTGGTTTTCTTAATGACAATGATTGAAAATTTTCAACTATGATAATTTATATTCTCGAAATTTATGAGATAATTTTGATCCAAGCAAGAACTAAAAATAAGAAATAAAATCTAAAAATCTGAAATTATGATACCAATGATAGTTGAGTAAAAATTCTCGAACAAATATGAAATTTTCCAAATATGGACCCCTCATTTTATACACTTTTTTCAAATAAACACTTTTACTTGAATGTATAAAACATAGACATTACATACTTTGTATTTTTTGTTTGTTTTCAAATTATGAAGTTTGTTTTTAAATAAGTGACTTGAATTAAACAAATTTATTTATTTATTTACTAGATTGATAACGTACTCGCAGGTTTGTATTGCATATACCGATGTCCTTAATTTAACCATAACTGTTTATTGTATTCATATTTCATTCTGGATATTCATAAATGGTTTAGTAAAAAAAATATCAAACTAGTATTGGTCGTGTTTTATGGATGATTATTGAATGCTATGTAAACGCGTCTCGATAATCGTTCTAAATATTTAATAAACTGTTTGAGTTGTGGGGGTTGCAAGCGCGTCGATGTGGCCGCTGCTCACGGGGGCGGGGGTGGGTGGGTTTAGCTGGCCTGCCTAGTACCTGACTATCTGTCGGACGAATAATCAATTCCGAGAATTATTAATGTGTTTTCCCTAACTTGCGTGGATTTATTATTCACTTTGAAATTTGTTTTTCGATTTAAACGCGATTCACGAAACGTAAATAGGCTATTTTACATGATTTTTTTCTTGTCCCCAATACAAAATACTATTTGTTTTCAATGCTATGTAAGATTTACCATAATTTTGTTTTGCTTTAAAAGTTCTTTATATAAATAAAATAAATAAAGCGAAACCCTAAATGAACGAATAAGAATTTTGTGACAGCCGCCCCACAAAAAAAACCAGTAGAATCACAAATCGTGTTTTGCTTTGTATTTATAAAAACATAATATATACCATCAAATGCATAACTAAAAAAAAGTATTAATAATCCACTGGTCAAATTTTAATACATACACAAGAATAATATTCCGTTAACTATTAAATAAAAGGTGAAATTAACGAAAATCCTGAATAATTATTGTCTATGGTCAGAAAAAAGCTATTCACTTCATAAAAATCTCAATATATGGCATTTTCGTGAGTTTTAACTGAGATACGAAAGCGATTGTTAATATAATGTTTATCTATATTCGTCCGCCTCCGTAGTGTAATGGTCAGCATGCTCGGCTACCGTTCTGGAGGTCCCGGGTTCAATTCCCAAGGGGGGTAAAATAAATATATGTGATTTTTTTCACTGTCATATTTATTCAATAGTACCCTGGACTGGTACCTGAAGCGGAGGGCTGATCACCTTTCCTTCATGTGTAAACGATCAAGATAACACTGCGTTTATATGACGCAGTGCCCTATGCACCATTGGGGTGCGGATAAGGGTTTTATTATTTTTATTATTATATCTACCTCTTTTATGTATTGTCAATTGCGTATCGTCGAAAAAATGAGACAATAAAGAATTTCAACAAAAGCTATAATGTAATATAATATAATTATAAAGTAATCACTTAAGACAGCCATTGCAAGATCATGCTGGACCCTGGAAATACTCAGACTTTAATATTTAAAAAAATCTCAAATTTTTTAAATTTAAGATATAATTTGATACATCGCCCTCGGGAATTAAATCCAATGTTTAAATACAAAAACTTTTGTTTTTAATGCTACAATATATTGTAAAATTTATAAGTTTTATGACTTATTAGACCTATTTCACCTAAACATATACTCGTATTCTTACTATTACTAAACAACCAAGTGATAAGCGCAATAAATGGAAAGCTAGCATGTTATCTCATTAAAAAAGTAATAATTATAAACTTTGTTTAATATAGACGTTGAACCGCCCGACAAGAGCTGTTTTGATTTCCTTATCGAAAAAACTTTAGTACCTTAACTGTTAAGTTAGAAAATTCAACCTTACTGCCGTCACGCGATTCCTTCATAATATACTCTACATACCGTAATGTATTGCAGGTACTTAATGGTACCTTTAAGGTCATTATCCCGTAACGATATGGCTACGAGCTCCAAGAAGCAATTGGAATTTTCGTGAACATAAAATGAATACTTTCCATCATACTTTGTCCTTAATTTCTAAAATATAAAAACGTACTAAAAAAACAAAAACTTTTTTAAAGAAGTGGAATGATATTTTAATGAATTAAATAATATCCATGTATATTAAACAAGAAGCGTCCACCATAATTTTTCTTTAAATTATTAAAAATAATTCAATGGGGTTAAAAAAGGCTTAATAAAACGTCAATCAAATTAATATAATTTAGATCAATACTATTAACGCATATAAACGTTAAAATCAATATTCAAGTATGTTAAGTACCCGAATATATGTATTTGTTTGAAATTTGAGACGGAAATTAAATTTAAGAAAAATATTATTATTTATATATTTTTATGGTCTCCACATTTCAGGTCTCACATTAAAACTGAATTATTTTGGTGAACCTGTAAAAAATCGAGCCTATGACATCATTTATTCTTCTATCTTATATCTAATTCACTTAAAACTGAAGTATTTATACTATAGCATTTATTAATAAAAAGCTTTGGTAATTTTAGAATGAGCCATTAAGAAAAGAATGATTGATTTGTTGAATAACTCAGTAACAAAAATAAAATTGTATTAAAAATTTAAATGTCTTTCTATCGATTTGATATTGATATTGATTCTCTTCAAATAAATTGTAAATGTGTAAAAAAATATCCAGTGAAGGCCACTTCAAGCATTAATGGAGTTTAAATATTGAAGTATAAGCTCAGATTACCTATGAACTATTGACATACACCATACTTTTCAGATAGTACCTACCAATATAAAAAATCTGGCGATGTCAAATGGGTAGATCTGGGTGGCCAAGTGGCCATTTAATGCCACCGAATTTCGTGATGACACGTGCACGAATCGTATGACGCAAAATGGTAATGAGAAAACTCAAGCATTTCTGCTCGCTTTTTGTCGCATATCGCTCATAACAAAAACGCTTCATTTCTGTACTTTACTAAAAAAGAAATCGGACTTAGAAATACTCAAATGGCGTTACCATTTGATCGTTAACTTAATTATGACTCACACAATAGAAGGTTACTTCTGAAAAATAACTTAAGCTTTCTAATATACTTCACAAAGAATATCGTTTTTTTGTTGTTGTGTAAATTACTGTAGGCAAGAAAATTTAAGTGCTTGGAAATTTGAATGGCTCGAGCCTATTTTGTAAATAGACTTTCCATAAGGGTTTGTTAAATAAATCAGCAATAAAGGGGCGATAAAAACATTTATCAGAATGACGGGGTGGCATATTAAAGCACACGAGTTCATACCTTTTTTCAGTGAAGCGACTCTTTGACACATTAATTGGAAATTCAAAGTAAAACCTTTCAATGATATTGGATTTTAAATTTTTATACGATTTTTTTTTCAATACCCTCAAAAGTCCAGCACAAAACATTTTAATTATGAGCACCTATTTTAAAACGTTAGTACATATGAGCATGTTTTTTTTAAATTAATTTGTTAAATTATGTAGTTAACAAACAAAAAACAGTTGTGTAAGATTAATGTCAAACCGAACATTTAGTTGAACAATAAATAATATTTTTATATGGAATTATCGTTAGATTTTTATTTATTCTGCATAACGGAAAAATATGCCTCACGAATATGTACATATCGCTCACTCCTTTCAAGAACATCATAAATCAAAAAACATGATTTTTCAGTTTACGTCAACGTTTTTAAAGTTTAAAAATATTCCACAATGTATTAAAAATAAATATCAAGCCACTTATTGAACTTCTTTCTGTGCAACAGATCTTTTTAGGTACAACCTGAAGGCTTTTTCTCCATTTGATTTTTTTTTTTTTTTTTAAATAATTAAAAAATGCATTTGCAATGCGTTTTCTGCCCTGTAGCGGGTAAAAATTAAGTTAAAAATATGCCACGTTTGCCGGGATATAGTACATTTTTTAGGCATTCCGAAAACATGCACAACTGAAAATTGACGATTTTTGATTTATGACGTTTTTGAAAGGAGTGAGCGATATGCAAGTAAAAGTTGCTCTTACTGCGTTCAGATTTTTGAAACTTATATCAGCATATTAAAAATGAGTTATCGATATCATAGTTAATTTTGCATTATAATTTAGAATAAAAAATAATGCCATTTATAGATTTTTTAATCTTTACTTTATAAAACTCATCAATACCTAAATGCATAAATAATATAATTTTTTAGAGGATTTCATTAGAGAAATTATTCTGAACTTACCTTTGTTAGTTCTGGAACATTTTAGAATCCGTCCGTTTGGCTTCATATCTAGAACAAAAGAAAAATTATCTTTAGTAAAATGCACATCCTTATAAATTACATACATTTTTAAAGTATAATACTTTATACATTTAAAAAGTCAAAATGCTTTTATGAATCTAATGCATATTTAAAATAAATAAAGACATATTTTAATAAAAATGACAGTATGGGAAGTTGGATGATTATACGAAGTTAATCACAGGATATACCCACACAAACAGACCTCATCTTTGTGTGGGTAGGTAAATTGAATAAAATATTCCAAGCGGAAATCCTTTCCATTGTCAATAAAAATTCATATGACGATTAGTACCAAAGAACATGCTATAAACTGATCATCACACACATTGTAAATAATAAAATATCTTTCAAATAAGGACAATAATAATAGTGAAATTACTTAAATCGCATTTTTAATTATTTTTATGTCTTGAAAATGTTTTTTTTAAACATAAATAAAATATACAGCATACTTAAATACTTCAATGAGTGTATTGATATCTATTTTTGTAAAGTTTTTTTCAAATTTTAGATTAAAACCTTGTTAATTAAATGTTTACAATATTTTGTAAACGTTTAAATCTTTATACACTTATATTTGATTGAACTTGTTAGAATGTTGTGCGTAAAATAATTACTAACTATTGGCCGAAAGTCCTGTGAATGTCCAAACTGTGATATTCCTGTATCAGTATTCTTGTTGTTGAAATATTCAATTCAATTCAAACCCTTATCCGCACCCCAATGGTGCATAGGGCACCGCATTATATAAACACAGTGTATTATATAAACACAATCTTGATCGTTAACACGAAGGAAAGCCGATCAGCCCTCGGCTTCACGTACTAGTCCAGGGTAATGTGGTTGAAATATCTATAAGAATTATATTTTTTGTTTATTTTATATTGATTCGAGGCTCAAAATATTTTATAAAAGGGAAATAAGTGAACTGTCTTGATAGACATATACTTTGTTTGACTTTTATGAAAGGCAGTAACTGTCTTAAAAAAACACAGATAAAATTTTAAGGCATTGTTTGATATTCAAAATACCAACACTACTTTCAAATCAAAACATATAATCGTAAATGGTGTAGCGAGTGGGGAGGACGTGATAATATTCAGCCCCTTTATTACTTCATTCATGGTAAGTGGTTTGGCCGGTACTTATCGGTAGTACGTTTTGAATTTCGAACGACGCCCGACTGCCCGAATACAAGACAAAAGAAAACAAAAAGTAAAAAACAGTTGCAATTTGACCCTTCACGCGGGCGCTCTATATATTGAATTGTTGTGTATACCTCGCTGTATATATTGAATTGTTGTGAATACCTCGCTGTATTTTGTGACCCCATCACCACCATCAAGAGAGAATCGCCCTGATCCCAGCGCTGGATCAAGACCAAATATAAGAATAAAAGGTTAGTTCTTTATTCATACGTGCTATTTGATATTTATCGAACTCGCCTTCCCTTGGTACTTGAAAGTTCGAGCATAAATCATCGAACTAACTCGGGAGAGTATCACGACTCCAAATCGATCTAAATATTTCTATCTTGTAGAATCGTCGTCTTATTGTTAATAATATAAGACTGGTCCTTCGAATAATTATTTTTTTTGAGTTTCATTTCGCACTGTGGCGAAACCATTTTTGGTCCTATCGAACCGGATTTACATATTTACGATTACTAGCGTACCTATTTACGATTGCGAGCGTTTCGGATTTGGTGTCAATACTAAATTCGATATTTAAATTCCTTGTGAATTTGTTTCCCTTTGATAATATTGCTACTGCAATAAGCATTACGTAAACATGAATGATGAAATACAACTTAAATTGGCGATAGCAAAAAAAGATTATATTTTGGCGGAAATCGAAGAGCTGCATAAGCAAGCTCAACATGTTTATCAAAGTCAAAAAGAAACGCGAATTACACAAGAATTTAGAGTACAGGCATCGGAAATTGACAATCTTTTTTCCGAATTTAAAAACTTATGTGATAATGAAAACGTGTTGCAAATGAAGTTAAATCCAGATTTTCAACCGAACTTTGAGAGCTTGACAGTTTTCAAAAGGAAGTTTTATTTTGTTAAAGACACACTTACAAGGATGACAAAAAATTCTGAACTCGAGTCGTCCAATACAACACCGCAACCTAATATTTGTAAATTGCCACCGATACAATTACCATCATTCGACGGTAACCCAGAAAATTGGTCGAGGTTTTATGAATCATTTAAACAGAATATCCACAATAATAACAAATTGCATGATTCCCAGAGAGTTCAATATCTTGTAGGAAATTTAGAAGGAAGAGCCTTAACTGTGTTTGCGGGAATAATACCAAACGAAACTAATTATAGAATAATTTGGCAATCTTTACTTAAAAAATATCAAGATAAAAGAGCTTTAGCGACGATGTACTTAAATAAAATCATCAATATGAAATTAGTTTCCAATCATCCGGGTCAGTTAAATGATTTCATGGAGCAATTTCATTCATCTATGGTTGCGTTAAAAGGGTTAGATATCGTAGAATTAGCTGATTTCATATTCTTGCACCTGGGACTTAAAAAGATAGACTGTCAATTAGTTCAAAATTTCGAAATGTCAGTAAGAGACAAGGAGATTCCTTTATGCTCAGATTTTGTAGAATTCATACGTCATCATGTTAAAGTACTCGAAAGAGTCGATACATCGTTAAACGCAAGCGAAAAAAGAGTACATTTCGAAAAGGTTCAGAATAGAAAGGGCACTACTCCACGCTCATTTGTTGTTAATAATAACAAAAAATCCTCTTGCCAATTTTGCTCGTCTGTAGAACACAACCATATCAGCTGGTGCCCAGAATTTATCAAACTGGATTCTAGGGAACGATACGGTTTCATTAAAGAGAACAACGCTTGTTTCAATTGTTTAAGTTTTAAACATATTTCATTCAAATGTGAATCTTCTTTTAGGTGTAAAAAATGTAATTTAAAACACCACTCTCTTTTGCATTTTTACGAAAACCCTACAAATATACTTTCAAATCAACCTTCGACTTCGGGTACTAATCTTAACAATACAAAGACCTTTTGTAGTATGAATATGTCTACGGACATAAAGAATGTGCAAAACTCGCACACAGTTTTATTAGGTACCGCTATTGTAGACATTATCTGTAAAAATGGCACCACTAGACCCGCCCGCCTTCTCGTGGATATGGGTTCTCAAAATCATTTTATCTCTAAACAGAGTTGTAAAAAATTAGGGCTACATTACTACAACAATCAAACTAACTATAATGTTAGTGGAATAGGAAATACTTCGCAACCAATCCACGGTGTAACAAATTTAATTTTAAAATCGCGGTATGATCCTAGTTATAATTTAAGTATTCAACCACTAGTTTTAAATAAGATAACCGATAACCTTCCAGTTTCCGAGATTAATACCTCATCTCTCAACTATTTAAAAGACTTGTCCTTAGCCGACAGAGACTTCCACATTTCAAGACCAGTAGACATATTACTGGGTGCTGAAGTCTTTACTGAAATTCTGCGAGATAAAAGAATACGTGGACCGCCAGGAAACCCAGACGCTATAGAGACCGCATTTGGGTTTATAATTGTAGGTTCGGCCAATTCTTTGATAAGTTACGATAAGGACGATACTCGTCCTCCTATTCATAATTTTTTGACTACTTCTAAGGAATCAATTGAGACACTAGTATCCAGATTTTGGACATTAGAAGAAGCACCTTCGAGTGAAAAACCAAGTTTTTCATCTGAGGAAAAACAGTGTGAAGAATTTTATAAATCAAACATACATCGGGATAGCACTGGGCGCTACGTCACAGCACTACCCTTTAATAGAGATCCATCTTGTTTAGGAGATTCACTTACAACTGCGACACTTCGCTATCAGAAGTTAGAACGCAAAATTAATCAAAATGACACTCTGCGTCGTGACTATGATAAGGTCATGGAAGAATATCTCGAAAATAAATTTATTTCTCCCATACCACTTAGTAATTCTAACGAGCCATTTTATGTCATACCTCATCACGGAGTTCAACGAGCGGACAAACTCACTACAAAACTTAGAGTTGTCCTAAATGCCAGTCAGGTGACTACGTCGGGTCTTTCTCTGAATGATTGTTTACATCCAGGTCCTAATTTACAAGCAGAATTACCCGCCGTTATTCTAAAATTCAGATTATTTCCAATTGCACTCAGCGCGGATATCAAGCAAATGTTTCTAAATTTAATTGTACGTCCTGAAGATCGTCGTTTTCTCAATATCCTGTATAAATTTAAAACTGATGACGTAATAAAGATGTACCAGTTTAATCGCGTGTGCTTCGGTTTGAGATGTAGTCCTTACTTAGCTATGCGTACCGTAAAGCAGCTAGCTAAAGATGAACATGATAAATATCCATACGCTGCCAAAATCGCGTCCGAAGATTTTTATATGGACGATTTAGGCACGTCCACTTGCACAACGGAAGAAGGTGTTAAGTTGGCGCTAAGTCTAATTGAACTTTTCAAATTAGGAGGTTTTGAATTAGTTAAATTTGTAAGCAACTCGGCGGAAGTAATGAATGCTATTCCGGAAAGTAATCGTTTAACTAGTAAAGTTAAATTTGACAATGAAGAGGATAACCTTAAGATTCTCGGATTAGATTGGTGTCCTAAGGAAGATGTTTTAACAGTTTCTGTAAAATGTAGCCCAATACCTAAATGTACCAAACGCACAATGTTGTCAACGGTGGCAAAGTTGTGGGACATCAATGGCTATTGTTCTCCAGTAATCTTATATGCGAAATTATTAATCAAAGCTTTATGGATTCGTAAGTTAGGGTGGGATGAATTGCCACCTGAGGAAATAAAAACTACCTGGCAAAAGTTCTTAAAAGAATTGCCTCTGCTAAAAGGATTTAAATTACCTCGATTTTTAGGCTTCGAATCGGAATTATGTACTTTAAACATATTAGGGTTTGCAGACGCCAGCGAACGCGCGTACGGCGCCTGTGTTTATACGTGCATAGAAGTTCCAAATAATCCCAATAAAATAAGTCTAATTCTAGCCAAGAGTCGTGTAGCTCCACTCAAAATTGTGTCTTTAGCTCGATTAGAACTTTGCGCAGTCTTATTATTAGCAAAGCTTATTAAATTCGTCATCGATACAATTTCCTCAAGGTGTACAGTAAAAAATATATATGCCTTTAGTGACTCGACAGTCGCTCTACACTGGACTCACTCATCACCACATCGTTTTGACACATTCGTCGCAAATAGGATCACCAAGATTCAAGAACTTCTTGATCCCAAATATTTTTACCATATCAATGGTAAGCAAAATCCAAGCGACTGTATATCTCGCGGGTTGACACCCGCGCAATTAATTGACCACCCTCTGTGGTTAAACGGTCCACCGTGGGCTAGGGAAGATTGCTCTACGTGGCCTATAAATAAATTTTCCTTTGAAGAATCCGAAGATAAAAAATTGGAATACAAACGTTCTAAAGTTTTTCTAACAACGAATACATTCGTTAATAATTGTTTGGAGTTTTACGAATTGTCTAAAAGAGTCTCGTGTTGGGACAGGCTTCTTCGTATAATTGTATATTGTTTACGTTTTTTAAAACGGTTACCTCGTTCGGTGACAGTTACAGTCTCAGATTTGATAGAAGCTGAGAAGGTGGTTATTAGAGCGGTCCAAAGCTTGCATTTTTCAGACGAAATAAGCCAATTAAAGGGGTCTCAGGTCATATCAAAACAGTTGAAACGTCTGAGTCCCTTTATAGACGAAGAAGGTATTTTACGCATTGAAGGAAGATTATCCAAAGCAGATCTTCCTTTTGAAACCAAACACCCAGCGCTTCTTCCAAAACGAGACCATGTGGTCGATTTAATAATAGATCGGTACCACAAATTTCACTTACATACGGGATCGGGACTCCTTATGTCTATCCTGCGCCAAAGATTTTGGATTCTTTCTGCCAGAAGCGTCATTAGAGGGCGAGTAAATAAATGCAATGCCTGCTTCCGCATGTCTCCGTCACATCCAACTCCGAAAATGGCTGATCTTCCATCATATCGGATACAGGAGGCAAAAGCTTTTGTCCACACAGGTGTTGATTACGCGGGTCCTCTAAACATTACTCTCACTAGAAAGCGCGGACAACGTTCTCAAAAGGCTTATCTGTGTCTTTTTATTTGCTTAACAACTAAGGCCGTACATATTGAACTTGCTTCGGACTTATCCTCCGATACTTTCTTAGCCGCGTTCAAACGTTTTTTGTCGCGAAGAGGACCTGTATCATGTTTGTACTCAGATAATGGTACAAATTTTATTGGAGCTAAGGCACAGTTAGAAGATATTTATAAGTTAACCGTATCGCAGGAATACCACAATATTATAAGCAAAGAAATGCTTAAGCGTCGTATAGAATGGAAATTAATTCCACCTCATAGTCCACATTTTGGTGGAATCTGGGAGTCAAATATTAAGAGTTTCAAATCACACTTATATAGAGTAATAGGAAGTCAATTACTGACTTATGAAGAACTCCTTACGGTATTAGTACAGATAGAGGCTCTCCTCAATTCTAGACCCCTTTGTGTGTTATCGGGCGAACCTCATCCGGAAGTCCTTACTCCCGCCCACTTTCTCATGTCTACACCTTTGCAATCTCTTCCGGCCTTGGAAACAAACAGTTATAGTCTAGGTTATCGTAAACGGTTATTAGACAGTTTAGTCCAAGAATATTGGAAAAAGTGGAGGTTGGAATACTTGCATACATTGCAAGTGCGCCAAAAGTGGCGTACACCCGATCACCCGGTAACTGTGGGTACTTTAGTTCTAATTATACAAGACGACATCCCTCCTTTACGTTGGCCTCTAGGAAGAATAGAAGAATTATACCCTGGCACCGATGGTATTGCCAGAGTGGCTTTGGTCAGAACCCAAACCACCAGCTTCAAAAGGCCAGTTGTTAAACTGTGTCCAATTCCAAATCAATAGTAGTTTGTTTATCTATTTTTTTGCATTTTTTTATCTCAGTTTTTCTTTTGTTTGTTTGTTTTTGCATTAAGTTTCCAATTGTATTGAATTGGACGTTTCCGAACAAGTGAAAGTGTTGAGAGAATTACCTCAAACCTCTTATGGTTCAAATTGAAATGAATTATTTAATTATCCCTTTATTTAAGTATTTTTCCATATTATTTCTCTCTCTTCAACATTCGTGTTTGATCGTTTTGGAGTTCGTGGTTCTTTCGGTTTGCGTCGACGGTTTCGGAAGCTCTAGGAACTTCCAAGGCGGGGGGCATGGTTTGGCCGGTACTTATCGGTAGTACGTTTTGAATTTCGAACGACGCCCGACTGCCCGAATACAAGACAAAAGAAAACAAAAAGTAAAAAACAGTTGCAATTTGACCCTTCACGCGGGCGCTCTATATATTGAATTGTTGTGTATACCTCGCTGTATATATTGAATTGTTGTGAATACCTCGCTGTATTTTGTGACCCCATCACCACCATCAAGAGAGAATCGCCCTGATCCCAGCGCTGGATCAAGACCAAATATAAGAATAAAAGGTTAGTTCTTTATTCATACGTGCTATTTGATATTTATCGAACTCGCCTTCCCTTGGTACTTGAAAGTTCGAGCATAAATCATCGAACTAACTCGGGAGAGTATCACGACTCCAAATCGATCTAAATATTTCTATCTTGTAGAATCGTCGTCTTATTGTTAATAATATAAGACTGGTCCTTCGAATAATTATTTTTTTTGAGTTTCATTTCGCACTGTGGCGAAACCAGTAAGTTATATAAATAAAGTAAGTTATAATAATAATGATTGTATTTATCGAAAATTACACTTATATTCTTATTCATGTATTGAATTTATCTCAATTACAAGCGGTTTCATTTTCCACAAGTTCGATACATTGTATTCTCAATGTTACTTCAGAATCACACCGAACTGGAATCTTCAACCTTCAAAACATAACCATGTTACGCGGCCCACGGTTTTTGTTGATGTTGGGTAATGCGATGAGAAAATTCTTGAGATTTTTCTTCAAAAGCATTCACAGGATTTTTTTCATATTTGTGATGATTACGATCGTATTGCATTCATGAATGAAATTATTTTTTTATGTATTAACTATTTGATGTTATTTTGAGTCCTTTTTTATTTTTAAAATTAAACACTTGATTATACCACTTTAATGAGTTTTATTTATATAAACGACCAGTTTCGAAAACTGTTCAACATGTTCTTCCACAAAGTTAATGCCGAATCAATAAATATATTATTTTAAGTCTATATTTGTTAATGTTTAGGTACATTAGTTTACCAATCAAAAAAAACAAATGAGAGATATTATTTATTACAATTCATTATATTTTTTGACATTTTAACTGCCACGAGACTTAAGAACATTTTAGTACTAGGACTTTTACTTCATTTAAAAAATAATACGATACATAAAAGTATATTTTTAAGTAACGTTTCAATAGTTTTTACCGGTTTAGATATGTTAAGAATAAAATAAAAATTATCTTAGAGTTTGAGCTTTTGTGATATAATTGCATGTATATATTTGTTTGATCAGCATATATTGAAATCAATGCCGTCTCGGGATTCATGAAAGCGAAAGTACTGTTATCAATATATAGGTATATTTACTTTGCTTCATTAGACATTAGACGCTTAAACACAACATGTTCTGTCGTAACGTGATAACCAGATGTATGCATCAAGCTTTAAAAATTATTTTTTTTGATCATACTAAATTTTTTTTTTATATTACGTTCTGTTAGTGAGTAATGTATTTTTATTAATAATTATTAAGGTGTTTAAAAATATATAAAACTTGTAAAACTAAAACAATTTCTAATCCTTTTAAAAAATGTGTTTGACATCAGACATTTCGATCACTCCTTTCAAGAACGTCATAAATCAAAAATCGTCAATTTTCAGTTGTGCATGTTTTCGGAATGCCCAGAAAATGTACTATATCCTAGCAAAAGAGACATATTTTTAACTTAATATTTACCCGCTACAGGGCATAAAGTGTTGTTTTTGCATTTTGAAGAAAAGGTATCGTTGAATTATTTTTTGAAATAAACTAAATATTTTTCAAATGAAGAAAAAACCTTCAGGTTTTACCTAAAAAAAACTGTTGTACAGTAAAAGTTCAATAAGTGGCTTGATATTAATTTTCAATATATTGTATTATATTTTTAAACTTTAAAAAGATTCTCCTGAAAAATCAAGTTTTTTTATTTATGACGTTCTTGAAAGGAGTGACCGATTTGTTAGTTTGATTTCCAAACTGCAGAGGACAATAGGGTACGAACAATAATCAATAATCCTTTTAAAATTTTACTAGTGTAACTACTTACCTGCAGAGGTCAGATTGTCTAAAATATATTGTGAATACAAAAAAAAAACAAAGCATTGTAAAAAATACTTCTATAAAGAATTTACATTTTTATTCTGGTAGTTTTATTTTTATCCACCATCCAATATACATGTACTGCAGTGTTTGTGAATTTCTCAGAAAGTCTGATTCACCACACCTGTTCGTAACAAATCGCCACCGAAATGTTATTAAGTCACCCCTCGCTAACTACCACCTTCCCAACCCTCGCTCGCTGCCTTCCACCCTCACTATGGCGAGGCCTGAAATAAACTATGACGCATTACCACCCCTACCCTCCTGGCAATTTAGGAGCCTTGCAGGAAAACCGCAAAAGTTACAATCTAAGTTATCGAGTTTTTATGTTAATAAAATATTATCGGCCCTTGTAATTATACGAATTCCTCTAATTCCAACTACCGCAATTATTAAATGAGTAATTTAAAATGACTTGTTTGTATTTATTGCCGCGATTTGAAAATTGGCTATAATTAAG
The DNA here is from genome assembly GCF_059751285.1 of Brachycentrus maculatus. Classification (NCBI taxonomy): domain Eukaryota; kingdom Metazoa; phylum Arthropoda; class Insecta; order Trichoptera; family Brachycentridae; genus Brachycentrus; species Brachycentrus maculatus. The sequence continues at coordinate 1,565,044 of NW_028280891.1, forward strand.
AGAGAAAATAGACGGTTGAAGCTAATTCCTTTTAAATTCTCCATTTTAACGATTTCTAATCACTAAAATGTAACATGTAAACGTTACATGAAATCTTAGATTACTTAAAAGGTGTGGTTCAGAACTTTAGGCCATAAATATTAATAATCTTACGTATATAGAAATTCTTTTCGTATAAAATACAGTGCGACAAATTCGAAGATAACCATCAGTCGTGATGGAAACGGTTATCAAATGTTAAATATTAGTACAAAATTCTTACGTCTAAATTATATGCCGTTGAAATTCATTTAAGTTGTTTCAAAATTTTATTTGTTTGGCCACGGTTGCTAAGCATTAGCCTTTTTGTAAGTAGGTACTAAATATACATTATTGAATTTCAATTTGAGGTAAGAACCATGTACATACATACCAACCTATTTATGTATCATGTAGTCACAATTTTAACCTTTTAGGTAAAATAAAAAAAGGATTCGTTAACTAATTATTAATTTATTAGCGACTATTCATACATTTCCAAATTATTTGAAGGATTTTTCGATGGTACAATTTCGAATATGAAAAACATAACTTCGGACACTTATATGAGTTACCTCACTTAATAATAGATTTATGCGCCCTTTCTGTATTCAAAATATCGTTTTCATCCCTAAAGTATGTTTCAACCCTGAGGCCGTCTTGTACTCTGGGCGGTGTGCTCACGGAACCGGATGCGGAAACATTAAAGACAGGAAATACCCAAGACCGGAAGGTGGACGTCATTTCGGGGAAGGAAAATATACCAGGAACTTAGAAAACACGCGTAGATCGGCGGAGATTGCTTTTCGTGTAATTCGATGTTTTGTAAGTTGAATATTTTTAGCTAGTAAATATATAATGGTTAAAATTGATAAAAAGTGAAACTACAAAAAATAACAAGAAAAGTTAACATTTTAACCTATCTAGGAGTGAGTTTCTGCGGACAAAACTGTATCTGGGAAGTGAGTTTTTTTTTGCTATTTTTGTTTCCTTTTTATTATTTTAAACCATGTCGATGCGATAAGCAACATATTTTCTTGAATTGAAAAAAATACACCAGTAATCATGATTTATATAAAAAGTATAGATTATTCGATATTTTTATATAAATCATGTCTTAAGCATGTTTTGTATTGGTCCTGTGATAATATGTCATGTGCTTGACAGTAATATCAAATTGAGAAATGGCAATAAGAGTAAAACAAAAACCACAATTTTACTTGTGGTGATGAAATTTGAAATGCTCAAAAGAATTGGAATATCTTATAAACCATTGAAATATGAATATACTTCGGATTTTTCTTGTGTCCGGTATTAAACAAAGGCCTTCCTCTTGGACTTTCAGTTCTCTGTTAGACGCAACTCTGTTCTAGTGCTTACCCACCACTTTCCTAATATTATCGGACCATCTTGTCTGGGGCCTACCCACGCTTCTAGGCCTCCAGTCATGCCCAATTTTCGTCCATCTATCCTCAGACATATGTGTCACATAACCTGCCTAGTTCGGCTTTTATGAATATTTTTTCTCGATAAAGATAAAATTCCTGTTTAACTTTGCTTGAAATATTGATTTAATGAAGGAAGGAAACAAATATTAAAAGAAACGTCCGTTCACTTTCATTTTTAAATAAAATATTGCCTACTAGATCCATTATAGAAAGTTAGATGTATTATCAGATACATTCTGTCGTCACTTTTTTTTTACTTTGACTACAGAAAAAGTGTGTGAAAATAATAAATAATGGTTTAATCGATGGCGCCGGCTCGTGCGGTAAAAAGACAAATAAAACCACCATTGTAGAAGAATTCCCATGGACCTGAAGACGGGTTCAGCCATTGTTTGAGAGACGATTAGCTTCAATAAATACCATCTCATTACATGTCACAAGTCTTTGTCTCAATTTGATGTATTATAACTTTTTTAGATTGAAAACTAAGGTTGGAAAAAATAATTTACTGTGGCCAAAATTATTCAAGAATGAGAGAAAGTGTTATATAATTTATTTTATTAAATGAGAAGGTACTGAGATCTTAAAATTTTTTAAATAAAAATGCCAATTTTCGTTTATTTAAAATCTCCGAAAGTTATACACCAATTAGTTTGAAATGTTAACACCACATTGCATTCAAATACGCGCTTGTTTTAATAGACCTATCAGGTAAAAGCACATTTTTAAAGAAACATTTATTTTATTCGCATTGGCAGAGCTATCTCTTGAACATAACTGAAGCACACGCAATACTAAATATTTCATGGCAGACTGCATGCTTCTTGACAACACGTAAAACATTGTGAAATTAATCATGTTAGAAATGTGTGTTTTCCCTTTTTTATTTTTTATTTAACCAGACTGGGCCACAATAAGTTAAAGAGACGAGCGGAGGATAGAAATGGTTGAAAACTGACTATGAAAAAAGCAAACCAATCAACACAAAGATTGTAACCCTCGAAGAACACGAAGTTTATAAATGTTAAATAATAATAAAAAATACCCATGAAAATTGCACATCAGTAAAATATTTAAGGCTACCTGTAAAACATCACCTAACCAATATGTAGAACCGGTTTGAGGTCGCTTTTCCCTTTGACGAGTACTAATTTTTAATATGGGTTGGTTATTTTACCGAATCGACCTTCAAATCAGAATTCTTAATATCGGTTCTTCTGAATTGATTACCCGTCCTTATATTTCTTACGCCGCGTTCTTAGAAAGGGTTTTTTTTATCCTCGTTTGCTAAAAGATGTATCAATCAAGTCCTGTATTTTCCTCAAACTCTCTTAGCTGTTTAATAAGATAACAGGAACAAACGGAGCATGGATGTTTTGGTTTGAAAAATAAATTTAAAACAATAATGGATGCGTTTATATTTAAGCCAATATCTTTAAATAATACTTAATTAAATATTTAAATATAAAAGTATACACTTTTTTTTTTGATATCTCATCAAAGATGAGGAAGTCTGGGCATTTACGGGGCTGACGACCGTCATAGGCTGGTTTAAGTGATCACTTTACACACGTGTAACATTCACCAATTCTACCCATTATTGACAACCACACTACTCAAATTCTTGGAAGTTCTATATATATCAACCAATTTAGAAACCTTGTTCTTGAATCACTAGAACTTCACTAGAGACATCTATTGGTGAGATGCAAAGAAGCTTTTTTATTAAGCAGAAACTCTTATATTAGTATGTGAGATCCGAATCCTGGATTATATTCACACACATGAGAAACGCCAGAAAATACCATTTTCATTTTTATTATTAAGCTTATAATTTGACCAGATAGTTTATTTACAACATTTTGAGTGTGTCCAAATACTTGTTCACAAAATCTGGATTATCTCCAATTACAGGAAATGCCCAGACTTCAATATTCTTCTTCATCTTTGATGAGATGTCAAAAAATAATATGAAAATAACTCCTGTAATTGGAGATAATCCAGATTTTGTGAACAAGTATTTGGACACACTCAAAATGTTGTAAAGTATACACTCGTTAAAGACCATTTTTAAATTTATTAATATAAACATGACTAGTTTCGAGAACTAAAGATGTTCTTGAAGCTACTTGTGTTTACATTTATAGACTCAAAAGTGGTATTATACGAGTATTTCTTTTTATATTTATATTCCAAATTGGTAAATACTATAACAAATTAGTAATGTAAATCAATCTTATACAATACGTATTGGTTTTTTGTTTTTGTTGCGTGTATTAGAAACTAATGCGTTAACAGTATACGAATTATACAGGCTTGGGGAGCATATTAATTTTTGATGATTTATTCTATGAAATATTTTTATTTAGGGTGATCTTAACGTCATTGACAAATTTAAACTGTATTTTCTATTAAAATCTGTTTTTTTTTATATCGACGTAAAACATTGGTTTACGCAAAAAATATCCAAGTACATTTTTGCATTATAATGGTGGATTGAACGTAGTTTATTTTGAGCATTAAGAGTCTACAAAGATATTATTTTTGTGTTAAGGCAGACGAATAACGCGTGCGATTGATATTTCGTAATGGCGTTTTTATGTGAATAGCCGTATTGAAGTGATGTTTGATGTTGAGTGCAATTCTGATGCTAGTGTGGCATTGTCTTGAAGAAGAGATGGGTATTTATTATATGCTAATAAAACTAATATCGTACTTTCAATTGCATCTACAAACTTGGTGGTTTGTTAGAAAAATCTTTATTATTTTCTTGGATAGCCTTTCAACATTTCCCACAGAATTCCCTCATAATAAGTTCCTTTTAGAGTCCCGTTTCCTGGTATACTCGTATTTAGATCAGTAACTTACGATCAGTAATGTATGTAGAATTCCATTTCTCAGGCTTGTTTGAGGTTTCGCGCGCCGACTCGTTGATATCCTGTCTATAATGATGTGACGAATAACGATGGACCCTATCCATGGAACTATGGGAAGAGGAAAAAAACGTAGGAAGTTGTTACGTGAGATTCAGATGGTGACAATTTTAAATTTAATTTTAAATAAATTATATATAAACGAGCGCTTTGCTTGATTTATATTTCTACAAATAATCCGTTCGAGTTACATAAAATGAAAGTTTTAATCCAGGATTATAGGGCTTTGTATTTTAATTTTTTCGCGTTATTCGTTTCTCTTTCTCAATGAACTTATCTTGGTTAGTATGCAACCCCGAGCGTCCTTAAACATATATACGTTTGAATATGCGTCAATTCCTTTCATTGAGCTATTTACGATTTGTTTACGTAGAAAGAGAGGTCTTAGAAGTGTAAAAACATAAAAGATAAACATCAAAAATATCAAACGACTTCATTTATTTCTTTAGATGATACAATTAAATTTCAAAATTTAAAAAAATTTTAAATACATATATTAATTACTAATAATTAAAATATTTTGATGAATACAAGAAATAAGAATTTGGTATAATTAATACACAAATCTGTATTTTCATTGACATACTATGTTTCTCATATGTTAATGGCTAGATTACTGCATGCTAAACAGTCAATATATCAGCTTTACTCAAATTAAACGTGTTCTAATGAATAATTTTAACATTAATATTGTATTTCAGAATTGGATTCTATTTTGTGACAATGCTGATATCAGAGGAAAACAGGTTAATATGCATTTTATACATAGGCTTGTAATTTTTGTCTGAATTCTTTAATACATAAGTCATTAATCTAAGTCGCTATTATGCAAACGGTATTACCGGTTATATGGAGTTGTATTTTATGACATATTTGTATTTTTTTATATTACTTAAGTGTTTATTATATAATAATAAACAAAGGTATTTTTTCCAAGGAAAAACTCGTAAAGCCCCTACTTTTAGAGGCTTGTCTGCGTGTAGGATAATAAGGGTACCGATAATTAATATAAAAAATATATATCACAAACACTCAGACCAATAAAAAATGTATCGATTTGTGTTCCCGTGGTTAGTGTCGTGAACTCTTGAGTCAGAGTTTCTGTGTTCTCTGTCACTCAATCAAAAAATAAATATAAAAAATCTTTATTAATTTTATAAAATGTGCCAAAGTATTAGTAAAAATGTACTTAGTTTTATTTTGTTCAAAAAAACATAATTAAATCTCCTTTGTAGAATCTGGTTCAAAAACAGGATGATCATTTTTTAGCTTTTGGACATGATTATATTGTATTTTAAGTCTTCCAAAATTATTTTTGAGATCTTTTTATTTGGAAAGCTGTGTATCTAAAATTCACTTAAAAAATCAAGCTTTGACATTAATTTTTGATAAAGTAATGAATTAAAGGAGGTACAGCAACAAAGAAAAATTATTGTAGTTCGGTAATTTAAACAAACGTGTCTGTTTATTTATTAAAAATAATGCGGATAAATTGTATCAATTTCACCTCCATTCATAATTTTTTACTTAAAAATTCTCACTTCGGTTTTTTGCAAAATATCGAATCTGCATGCGCACTCAATTTCCGGACCAATGAGTAAATAAATTACGTATAATACGGATGAGCTAAGTGATTTCCCGTCCTGTTCAGCCTGCCTTCTGCTGTTCCAAGGATATGGGAATCTATCATGAAGGAGTTCCCAGGAGATTTATGGCTTTTAATTCGTTTTTTTAAAGCACAGCCTGCCAAGCAAATAAACACGTTGCCTATAAAAATGTAGCAATTGGCTTATAGTAGCAAACACTTTGATTAATGAAGTATTTTATGTGTCAGATAGTATCTTTATAAAGGAAAATGTGATGAGTTTCAGAAAACCTGTCTTAAGCAAGAGTTCTATATATTAAAGTTAACGTTTCAACTCCGCAGTGCAGATATCGTTACCTTTACAAGTATTCAGTAAAAACTAAATATACCCAAAAACGGTAACAATGGCTTCCTGACAATCAAGCTGTTTGAAAATGCCAAAGCCATTCGAAATAAATGGCTAGATGTAGTGCGAACTTTACTTATAGTTCTTCTTCTCCGTCTAACCCTTATCCGTGCTCAATGGTGCATAGGGCACTATACGTATCCCCGGAATAATGTCTTGATCGTTAATTGAGGACCAGGGGATCAGTCCTATGCTTCGTATACCAGCCGAGGGTAAATTTAATTTCTAGTAAAAATCAGTTTGTGTTTATTTTGACTCCTTTAGAAAACGAACCGGGTACCTCCAGCACAGTAGCCAAACGTGCTTATCACTACACAACGGAGACTGATAATACTACTACTACTACATTAAGTAGTTAAACTGATAATACTACTACTATCACACTAAGTTGGTAAACTTCGTTTTGGATACCTTGACTATGGTAAATTGAATAAAAATTTATATGAAACATCACCCATCTTTATTTTCAACGAATCCTTTTTCTTTTGAGAAATATGTTTTTGCGATTTTTTTATTTATTATTTACAACAATACTTCAATTTCATACCATTTATGTGAGCCTAAGCGGCTCATTATCAAAAATAGGTATCAAATTGTGGTAGAGTGGGTTCGAACCCAGAAACTCTGACTCAAGAGTCAATAACCACGGGACCACAACCCGACACACACACACCTAGCATTACTTTGATCGTAAACTATTATTTATGAATGCAAGGTGTCCAGTATATGGAAGTGATGCTACTTATGAGCTGTGGATTAAAGACAGGTTACGCTAGTTCCAGTACGGCGAGTGTCAGCGTGTACAGGGTGTCTCGAGTAGCGGCTACCGGCGGCTACTAGCGGCTACTAGCGGACACCGACCGGACACGCTACCGGACTGGCCGGTACACGAAGTGTAACGAAAGGGAAGGTACTGCCCCTTATATGGATGACAGGTGTATTGCGCGCAGGGGAGCTCAATCCCGACGCGTAGAATTACAAAATTCTATATTTTTTATTGATCCCTATTTGCATCTTACGGTGCTTAGGGCGTCGTATCAAATCGACGGTGTTAACTTGATCGTTAAATATGATAATAAATCCGGAGCACGTGTAAGACAGAAGATATCGTGAGGTGGGGACGACAACGAAGGCGATACTGGAATAGGAATGTAAACAAAATGTCAGAACACAAACTTCCACGTATCGCCCTTCAAGGAAAACCTGAAGGACGCAGACCCCCAGGTAGACCTACAAAAAGGTGAAGAAATAGCTGGCAGTCAACATCCCAAGAGCAACAGGCGGAGACAGAAACAGATCCTGAGGATCTGTTTGGAAGTTAAATATAAGAAATGAAAGAGTAGAGTTCTACGTTCTAGATTCTTGGTCTGGGAAAGTATATATTTGATAGGATAATTGAATATGTACAAAGGAATCTACTTTGAGACGCTTGTATGCAAGTAAATTCGGAAGAATAGGGAAAGTTAAAAAGTTATATGAAAAATACATCACAAACGCCCAGACTAATCGAAAATAAATATTTATTCATTTTGTACATGGCGGTAATCGAAGAGCCATTTTCGCGGTCAACCGTCTACTCAATTACGCAACGACGCGTGCGTATGATAACCGTAAGAGCAGGAAATAGAAAAATATTTTACCTTTACTTAAAAAAATGACAACGTATTTATTGAAGCATTTCCAAAAGAAGTTATAATAATTTTTTATAAATAATTTCATGATGTATTTGACTGATATGAGGATTCATAGAAATATCACTGAAAGTATAGACTAAACACAGAAAATTTATATCATGAATATTTTACTTAAAATCAGAAACTAAACTCATAAACTAAATTAATAGACACCTCAATGCCGTCAAAACACAGAACAAACATATATATAATTAAGAGTAGATATAATTAATATTTCATTTATTCACCAGTCACATCTTGGTAATATGTATTCATTGAAAAATTAAACGTTTATTTGGTAGATATCACTAATAATTAAACTATATTACGAAACGCGTTTTGATGCTCTCAATATCAATAAAAGTTGACAACACCTGAAGAATTGATGAGTATAGATTATAGATGGCTGTAGAAGACCTTGAGAGTGGTCAGTTTCAAGATGGTTTTAATTTCTCAACGACAAAGAATTCATCTTTATTTCATTTTAAAATATTCGCTGCTTTTAATATGCAGAGAAAATTTAATCAATAGGGTACTCAAAACTTATGGCCCCATTCAAAACATTTTTTAACGTTTTTTTATACACTTTTTTCTAACGCCTACGCGAAAAACTAATAACAAATCATACTTATCCAGTTCATCGCCTTGTGTGGACAAATTTATTAAGGTATTGAAAAAAATGGTGAGAGCTTTTAAGGATTTTTTTCTTTATTAGTAACACATAATTTGTGGTTGTTTTTAAAATTTTCAAATGTGGACTACAATGTGGAAAATATACTTAATCAGTGATGTGTTATCTCATTTTCGTTTCCTATAATACCCACTAAGGTTACTCCGTTTCCTTTCCTGTATAACAGTAATATAATTTACCCTCAATATGTCATCTGCTTCCAAACAAACGTATTCCACTCCTATATTCATACATCTGAAACGCAAAACCTTTAATAATGGTGTTAGACTTCAACACTGCGTCAATTCGATTCAGTGCCTTATGCACCACTTGATCTCACCCAATAATTGCCTAAAAAACGTCCGTAGTACTAGAGTTTTCTCTTATCTCTTACAGCTTGTTGGAAACAGAAAACTTGTAACGTTGTTTTTGTTTTTGTTTCTAGAATAATTTTTTTGTTATCAAATCAATTTAATTTTCAAATATACATAAAATAGTTTTATATTAAAATTTAAAATAAATTAATTAATTTATGAATTTATCAGCCATCCTGTATATTCTGCAGGGCATCACGTTTTTATGACATGGTTTCCAATATCATCGGTAAATAACTCGTTTTTAAAATAATTCAGGACATGGGAATCTACTTCAGAAAACTTTCACCTTCGATTTCCTTAAATAATATTTTAACAATAATAAAACTATAAAAAAACTTATTAAATCAGTCAACTTAAAACTGTTTGCGAAAACGTTGAAGAAAAAATCTCACATTAAATTATAAAATACATTTTTATTTATTTTTTCATTTATTTTTCATTGGTAATTTATTTTTAAATTATATGTATTACGGCTCTTGGCAAAGCCTGTGTTGAACCGAAATACTTACATGTTAAAACATTTTTTTTTTAATTACTAGATTTTATACATTACATACAATAGGTTCAATAACAATTTACAGTAGAAAGGTTTTACAATAAAATAATTACACCTGGACTTAAATCAAATGTCTTTCCAGCTTGTCCCTACCAACGAGAAGCAACCATCGACGGACACATGGACATGTTTTATAATTAAAAACATACAAATGTGCAGGCAATACTCATTTGCGTTTGTTTTAATTATTCTCTATTGTGTAGATATATTTAATTTATGAACATTGCGTTTCATCTGACTTTCTCAGTAATTTGTGACAAATGTCAGTTTGATTGCTAAACAAAGCAAAATTATTCCTCGTTTCGAGATAAAAAGTGTTTAATTATGTTTAATACTGCGGGTGTTTAATTTTCTGCTAGTTCTAACCGTTCAACCACCCGTGGTCTGGTTTCAGCCATTACTACCGCCAGTTGAATGACAGTATTTACCGTGTCATTATGTTACATAAGGAACTGCCATTACCTCCGGATCGTTGAAGGATTCAGGTCACCTTCATCAAACGCTAAAAGCAATTTACTTACACGGATTATAATCAATTTGCGTGATAGGTTTTGCTACAAGTCAGATTTTTTTCATTCAATTTTTTACGTAAGTAAAGGAAAAACCGTCATTATTTTTAATGATATTAACTAACTTGGATGATATTTTAACAAATTTAATTACAAAAATTTAAACTCATGATTTTTATGTATATTTAAGGCTTAATCAAACAATATGTGGTAAGAAAATAACTGAAATTTTGATAAAAAGAAGTCAATTAACTGATGATTTTTTTTCCAAAAAACGTCTTTTTATTTTGATTTCCTTTTTTACCAACACGTTATTTACTCTTGATTTCAAAATGTGGGGTCGATTAATGTTCGAATATATCATACGTGCACCCTTCTTTAAAATGCATTTTATACATATGTACAACTTTATCGGTAACATTTATTATTTGGTCCGCATCTTCTCAGATTCGTAATTAGTATTCAAGCATAAAAGGAAAAAAGGTACCCCTATACACAATTCCGCCCAAGGGCTGTTTGATACAAGCAATAATAATTGTGAAGGGATATAATATAATACCTTACCTACTCCAATAGGGGAAGGATAAAGGCTTTATGTTTGGATCAGTGTAATAAAAATACAAAAAATAAAAACCTTGACGATTCGATAATTTAATATAGAAGGAAGCAAGCATTGTTGTCAAGTTATTTCTTTAATACTATCAAATTAAGTCTAAATACTTTTCTTAGTATACATTTGTCAGCATTTTACAAAAAATACGAGGAAATACGTAAAAAAATATCTAACAAAAACATACTTAAAAATTTTTCGGCCTTATCGGTGCGATTTATCCGATAAAAGATCCATTGTTTCGATATAATGGTACTGATTCACTTTTGCAGATTTTCTAAATGATCGGACATATTCTTCTTCATGTCTCGTACATATGCTGAGATGTCAAAAAAGTTAACAAGTTGACTCTTTCAATGCAATATAAATCACGTATTTTGCATGGAATCATTTACACGTCTAAATAGTATTCAATTTTGTACTTTAAAAAATTGACGAAGCGTTCTCGTTTACATAAATACTGTAAATACTTTAAAAAATATTATGTTCGTTGCTTAAGCATCGGTACGCATAAATTTTACATTAAAATTTTATAATGTTTGTATAATAGTATAACAATTTGAAGTATAATATTACATAAAAAATGAACTGTTATTCTTGTTGAGTCAGGTCGTAATTTCTTCGTACTTAAACTATTATATTAATATGTCTATTTAACTAGTTTTTTTTAAAGGCAGACACGCGCTATGCCGAAAGCAGTCAGCCGCCTTTGTAAAATAATTAAATGGGAGTTCCTTGTTCAACTGCTAAACACAGTAGTCAGTGGTCACCCTACGGCTATAGATTAACCAGTCAACTGCGTTATTCCGACGGTAATACCACCCCACCCGGGCTGCGCAGTCACGAGACTTTGCATTAAGCCTCGATCGGGTTATTATTACGACGAGGTTCGGAATAAGTGGCTCGTATGATTGTGCGCGGTAGCCGACGGCCATTCAGCTCAGGCCGTTCAACTAGTTCTGGCGATAGCGTTAACCCTTCTAGGGCCAGAGTTGATAAAAGAAAAAAGACTTCTAAAGAACTGTGTCCTTGTACTCATATAAAAATATCACCCAGTTGACAGTTAGAAGTAAACATTGCTTGTTGTTACAGTTTTTCATAATTTTTAGTTTAACCTGTTAAGATAGCTACGTTACTTCAAAAATAATTTATTACACATTATTTGGCGTTCAGCATTATTAAAATACATATATAGCTAAATAATATATATTTGCTTAATATCTACATATGTTCGCATCATTGATAGTGATAGATATATGTGTATAAAAAAATACATTTAAATATATATATATATATATATATATATATATATATATATATATATATATATATATATATATATATATACACATATATATATATATATATATATATATATATATATATATATATATATATATATATATATATATATATATATATATATATATATATATATATATGCATGATCAAGAATTTCAACCTAGAATGTGGTCAGGTCACAAGTCGAAAAAATCGGTGTGTATGTATAAGATATATGAATGTGGCAGAGCCGTAGAAGATTGTGAGCAAAGACAGATTGGTGTGGCGTTCTATTCTCTCTGCCTACCCCTGCGGGGAAGCGGCGTAATAATTAGTTAGTTAGTTAGTTATATAAATTGTAGCGAACAGTCGTCAGATTATGATGAATATAAAATTATTATTATATTATATTTTAGCTTTCCTCAATGGCAGAAAGCAACAATATTTTTGATTTTCTTAATATGTACTTCAAAAATATAGAGAGTTTGAACAAAACGAAGTACTTATTTAATACACGAGTATAATCCCAAAGGGTATAACTGGATCCAAAGGGTTGAACGCAAAAAAATGAAAAAGGTCGTCAGAACACGGCTCTTATCCAGACTATCGTGTCTGGAACGCTAAATCATAAGAAGATAACCATTAAAAAATAATGCCTAACTCGCGTGCCAATGTACAAGTATTGAAGATAAATATGTGGGGCTCGTCTTGTTGGTGGTAATATCGCCGGCTTACTTTGTGAACTGTGTATTACTACATTTTGACATCTCCACATAGATGAAGAAGAATATGGAAGTCTGGGTATTTACAGGGCTTATGACCTGTTAAAGGTTATGATTATGATTTAATAATTATTTTACATAGTGTAACATTCATTATTTTACCCACTACTAATTTTTAGAACTCCTAGATATATTGATCAATCTCAAATTCATCACAGCCATGTATGTTGGATTATGAAAAGCTTTTATTTAGCAGAAATCCTTTCATTTGTGGGTATGCAAGATTCTAACCGGATTTTTCAAAACGTATAATACTAAGAAACGCCCCAAAACATGATTTTTTTTTATGCAGCGTATAATTTCAACATTTTGAGTGTATCCAAATACCTGTTCACAAATCTAGGTTTACTCAACTAATGAGTTATTTTTATATTCTGACATCTCAACATAGAATTCTTTGTTGGGACGTCAAAATATTATAATTCAAATTCTATGTTTAGATGAGAAAATGTAAAAATTACTCCGAAGAAGGGAAAATCCAGATTTGTAAACACACCCAAACTGTGATATTTACCACTTAAAAACATAATTAATCAATACTCTCGACGTATTTCAAATAGTACTTTTAACATTGAGAATATTCGTATGATGCATATCAAAAGCACACGTAAATACCCAGACTTCCATATTCTTGTTCATCTATGTGGAGATGTCGACAAAATGAAAAAAATAACTCCTTGGTGGAGACAATCCACATTTGCGATCATTTGGACACACTTAAATATTGTCAGTGAAATATTTATTTAATAATATTAAAATCTTATTTGTTTTTTTAATATTTTTTTATTCTTTGGTATCAGAGATTCCGAGTCCTCTTGTTACTCACCAATACAAATATCTGTAGAATCTACTTAAGAGTCTGAAATGTGTAAAAAGAAGTATTCCCATTTACAAACATGACTTTTTTATTATTCTATAATGAGCGCGGTAACTTTATTCGTAACGCCATTCTCACAATTGGGTTTTTGCACTAAACATAATATCCTATGGTTTTCCACCATGGCTTGCTGGCGTCGACGTTTTGTGTAGACGTTTTTTTACGGACATTATTCGTTATTCTGCGCGTGTCACAAGTTATACTGTTTTATTCCTATAATCGTTATAATCGTTAATAAGGAATCTTCTGCATCTTGTCTGCCGCCGTATTCGAGTGGTTAGCGTAATGAACTAACATGCTTGTAGATTGAATTCAATTTCCGATCAAGGTTTCAAGATTTTTTAAGACCCAGTATTTGATAAATAGCAACTTAATTTTCCTTTGTTATTTTTTTGTTTTTTTTTTTTGTTTGTTTTCTTATTGTTTTATTTTATTAAAAGTAAAAGAGGTAATGAGGGGATCCCGAGGGGTGGGGACGAAGTGTCGGCCTCTGTCCGTACATACTCCTCCCCCCTCATTAATTGAATAGAGCATTATTTATTTCTTCAGAAATATTTTGAAGATTTTCCTCTATGTGCAGCTGACAGAGTCCCTTAGGACTCTATAACTGATGCGGGTGGATGACGGGCTCAGATTAAAAAAAAAAAAACTAATTTTCCAAGGTAACATTTACATATTGAAAAAATTGGTAATTCTTACAAATAAATACATGCATGGTTTTGAAAAGAAAAGAGTTAATGAAACGTAAGGAATTTAAAAAATATATATAAAAATATTTTTACATTATTTATTCTAAAATAATATCAAATACCAATATATGTTTTTATAAAATTAAGCCCTGAAAGACGTTTAGAGTGAGCACAAAAAAATAACAAAATGTAAAATGATCAGTCTCGCCGTTTAAATTCTTGGATATGGGAGTATATGTTTCATAGTATGTAGATGACGTGAACGCATGTATAAGGGAAATGAATAAGGAAAAGGAATAGGAAGTAAATGGGAAAAGGAAAATAACAGCAATAGCTACGACACTCGGGGTTGCATATCCGTACTCAAGTACAAACTTGTCTAAAAGGAATACTGCTAACGTATACACTGGTATATGCGTTTGGGGATGTTTTATTTTAAATTTTTTGTAAATAAAAAAAATAACAATATTTCGACACGTTTATGGATAATATATAATTAAATATGTTGGAATTTCGATAATTCGAAGCCTTAGACGTTACAAAGGTATAATTTAAATCATATTAAATGTTATGTAGTTCCTGTAACTGATTTTCTAGTAAAGGTACCTGTTCACGCATACTAGATCCACTGTGTAAAGGCGCTATACACACAGACACCGATAAGTACAATATTACGGGCAATCTTCCTATTTCATCATTATTCTCGACCCTGGTAAGTATCATGTTGTTATTTTGAAGGTGTGTTTTGGCTCGGATTATATTGGGCTCTTGTTTGGGTCAGCTGTAACGCAAAACCTCGTATTTCATTAATTAAATTATTTTTATGTTGCAAATGTTATAGTATTACATACATTTTACTTCGTCTGTCTACATAAGCTTACCCGCTCCTAGATCGAACAAAATTATCACCTAATGTGAACGACTGGTTGCCTTCGTATAATTAACGAAGAAGTAAAAATTGCGTCGATCTAATTCATCGCCCTATGCACTTTTGTTTGCGAATGAGAGAAGGAAATTAATGTTTAACCAATCTGATTTGTAATTAGTATCTGAGACAATGTCCGATGCAATATTGAATACAGATGATAAGAAAATATAATAATTATTCTTTAAGGTACAATATACGATAAATCGCAGCTTGGTTGTCTTCAAACCTAGGTAACATTTGACGTTATTGGTATTATTGCTTAAAACACCGTTTTGGTATTGAATAAATAAGTTTTTCTTCGAAATAAATATATGGGTTAAGTTTTTGAGTTTTAAAAAATACATAATTTTTTTTAATAAATGGTTAAAAAAAACTAAATTCCAATACAGGCGCGAAAAGACGTATAGCTTACGTGTGAACCCAAAAAATTAATATATTTTTTATAAGTCTATTTCGATAGATCTACTTCAATAAGAAGAAATTAATTTTTAGTAACTAAAATATGTTTTAAAATAAGATGAGGTTTTCATACAAATAAGCTTTTTTACGTATGAATGAAGTATGTTTGAGATTTAAATTATTTCAAGGTTTAAATAGTTTAATTTCATAGTTGCTACGTTATGGTTAGCAAATGTTATTTTATGATGTATTATAATGTATATAACATCTCTACCTACACCATTACGAACCTTCTAAGCCCAACCTTTCCGCGGTTTCAACAAGGTTAAACAACGAATTGTTGGCAGAAGGAATATTTTATTTATTATGTTTAAATTCATCATTTGCAATTTTATAAATGTCAGTCGTATAGATGGTCCTTGTCATTGTTTTCTGACACAGAATCATGACATTTTTGTGGGATTTATATTTAAACCAGACGAAAATGCTTTTATAAATGGTATTTTTAAATATTGGCTAGTTTTAAAAAAATGCACAGAATTTTAGTTATGTTGGGTCATTGGTTTATTCTTTTCGACAAAAAAATATTCGTCTTATTCTAGTATTTCTGAATCAATCAATTTGATTTCCGATGTATAAAAAAGGGTCCCTCACAATTTTATGAAACATTATACGAACACATGCTTCCAGTTTTTTTTTTAATAAATAGCTTTTTCCGCTTAAATTTAATTTGATCAGTGACCGAGTTTCAAGTTTTTGTCGTTTCGGGTTTTTTATGTAACTTTTCGATCTTTAAAAATATAATCATATCGATTTTTATGTGACAATTTTGAATCTAAGAGCGTGACTTTTTTTAATTAATAAAAATCTATAATGATTTTTACTAAATCTAAGGAGAAATTTTGAAGCTATAAATTATTGTTATCCGAGTCAAAGAATTCTCTTATATATTGTTAACCAAAATAAATATATCATTGAGTTGACAGAGTACTAATTGTCGAATTAATTTATTTGTACGCTTATAATTTGAGACGTTTTTAATACAATTCTCAGGTATTGTACCGTATACAAGTCTCAGTCATTTGAGATAAATTGGTACCTACTCGTACACACCATACACTGACATGAACAAAACGGTCGTTGGCCCACAGAACTTTACTGAGATCATCGGTTGGGAATTCTACATTATGTGAATTAAAACACATAAGTTTACAATAGGGACACGCCTCGAATAACGGAAATCATGAAAAAAATATATAAAATATTGAAAGTTGTACCTTTTTGATTTTTCATCATAATACTCGAAAGCCTTTAGCAACAAAATAAAAAGTACAATATTTAAAATAAAAAAAATATCACTCATAAGTATAAATAATAAGCAATGAGTGTAAGACCCTCTCCAAGCACAAAAGCTTGGTCTCTTTATTGAAGAGAACAGCATACATATTTAAGATTATTTTAAAAATAAATTTAACACTTGTATAATACCACTTATTTTATAGTTTTACCTGTCGATAACAACAACCGTAGTTTTCGAAACAAGTCGTTTGTAATGAAATAAATTTCGATAAGTGGTATTTATTATGCCGAATCAATAAATAATATAATTTTAAGCTTGTCAAAAGTAAAAATGTCTTGCAAATTAATAAAAATTTTGTAAAAAATCTAGTGACTTTAGTAAATAAATAAAGAATAAAAGAGTAATTAAACATTTTATGTAATTAAAAAGAGTCATTACGTACAATAAATTAAATAAACACGTTTATATTTTATAAAATTATTTGGAGAAAAAAAAATAATAATGAACTCGAAGTTAAATTAAATAAATAAATACGATAAAATTTAAAATATTTGCTTGACCATCATTTATACGAAGTAACTGTTGTTAAATCCCATTTGGAATGTTTAATTAATGGGATATAAATATTAAGAAACGCCATACAAAGTTGCGAGGAACACAATATTATCGTAAGCACGTATTTACTGACATTATAATCGCTCCTGAAATTGCTGGACTGACATCGTAATAAAGAAATAATGTTTTCATATTTTACTTACGATGCTTTTTGCATGCAGAAAATGACTTTATATTCCAACTACACTTATTCGCAATATATGGTACATACTTTTTTGAGAATATTTATGTCATATCGGAATGATTGTGATCCTGAAAGAGATTTTTTTAATGTTTGTTACAAAATAAATTCTAAATTAATAAAATTAAATGGGTATATTATTTTATATATTAAATTCTTAAGTCGAACACTTGCTTTGATTTCAAAAATTGTTTTCTCCCATAATTATTGCTGCACATGTTATTACTATTGCTTGAGCACCTAGATTTGTATAGCTATATGAGGACCCTTTGTAGACTAAAAATCAGTGTTTGATTTTGATATTTAACATATAAATTGAAATAGAGTTCTAGAAATTAAACGCCAAATCTATAAATAAATAAATTCTTTGTTGAATAATTTTTGCAGATACTTTATGGCACATTCTATAAAATAAAACCTTTATTTTTTAACCACTTTTATTTTTGGTACTTACATAAATAGTTCATAGTTTTAGGTTATGTATATGTCCATCCCCAAAGATGATTCTTTTCGAAATCGTTTGTAGAAAAATACCAAAAATAAAAGTGGTTTAGTACTGTTTTATAAAAATAAATTCTTTTTCCGAAAAAGAACAGTATATTGTAATTTGTACCAATATTAATTCCACAATTGCCATTAATAGCTCGATTGTTTTTTTTTTTACATTTCGTTTACAAGCGTTGCGTCTGTGATAGTACAAAAGCAACGTTGGGTAAACCTATATGGAGTTGGATTATAGAATTCTTCAAAGTAGACACCTTTCAATAAATAACATTGTCATTTTTTGTCATCTCAAAATAACGCCGCATTGTAAAAGGTTAAGTATTATTGGTATTTCCGTTCCGTCAATCAATACCTAGCCCATATTATGAGTAATACGGTAGTTTAAATTTCAAAAGTTTAAACTTGAATATGATACTTTTATTAGATTTTACAACTAAGCAATAATATTTAATTAACTTAATATATTCAATGTTTGGCCTATTCCGGGTATGTAAATCTTCAAATACCTTAACTTTCAAACTGCGTACAATCGGGTTGGTCCTTAACAATATATTACATTAACAACTTTAGAAGCCACATATTCATTAAACGATATCAAATATCATTTAACTAATACCGCCATTAACTTATTTAAATATTTATTAGATTTGTACTTTACTACTGGTATTTTGATGTGAAAAATATATACTTTGAGATGAGATTTTTCTATTCGGACATTTTATTAAAGTTAATATATATAGAAGCAAACCGAGTCTCTGCTAAATAGAAGCTTTCTCAAACCAATCAGAGAGTTCTAGTGAACACACACGTAAGGCGTAGTGAGGTTTATTATATATGTAGGGGTTTCAAAATTTTGATAAGTGTGTTTATCAATCATGGATAGAATGATGATAACTTAACCAGCCTACCATATTCTTCTTCACCTATTTTGAACTGTCAAAATGCGAAAACATAAGCTTTTAATATTTTCACACTGGACATGTCTTTACAACGAAACTCGATCGCTGATTAAATAAATGAGTTAAGATAGCTTTAGAATATAATCGATAGTAAAATACGTCTCACAAAAATATGAGAGTAGTCAATATATTTAAAATATTTGACATTGTTATCGAGTTTTAATTAAAATAGACCTTATCAAGAGTTTACTGGGATATTTGCGAGAAGCGGTTAAAAACAGGGTCGTTGAAATACATATATGTATTAAACTTATATTATATTTATCAAAATTGTTTAGTGATTATATTTACTTATATTTACTTAAAAAATTAAACCCTGTTATATCACCCGTCATTGATCCATCTATTTGACTACAATTTTCGAAATTTAGCATAGATATATCGCGTTTTTGATGTACAAATCATAGGGTTTTCCAAAATTTAAAATTATTTTCGTTTAATTTACAGGGTTGCGTTTATACACGTGGGGTATAAAGTGATATAAATTTACCATAAACATTACGGTGACTGATGGTAGTATAGATTAAGGACCAGTATATTGTGACACGTGTTCGATGCATTCAGCCTCATCATCGAACGCTATGCTGAATGCATCGAAACATATATCGCAATAAATTGTAAGAAATAGTAAATACTAAATAAATTTTAAATTAAAAATGGATAGATATTTAAAACCACAAAGTAACTGCCGAATCAATTAATGAAAATAAATATTTTTCTTAGGAAAACAACTTAAAATACACTGTTGTAAAAACATAATTTTTATTGTGACTCTAAGCTCTTTTTTTATCGTAGTATTTTAATATTGTAATATATGTCTTTAAATTAACATGACAATATCTTAAAGTGTATTTTGTCCATTGAAATTGAATATCTTCGTCTATAAATTATTGAAGGCACGCGCCTTGCATAAGTAATACACGTCCAAGAGAGAAAAGTTATTACAAACGAAAGTTTTTACTGTTATTTTTATGGAATATCAGATGTTTTCTTGAATTTATTACGAGACAATAGTATAAACTAAGCACAAATTAACAATGTAATAAATTTGTTTAAAAAAAAACACTATCAAGTATTTTAATCATGTTATTTTTTTTAATGACACTGCTTATCCTCAGATATATATTTATTTACGGCCGAAGCCAATTTTACAAAAAAGAAGATAGTATCGTATAGAAGATAAAGCGATACATAGTACGAATATATAACACTGATTTTGTGAGCGTGTGGAAGTAGTGATTATTTCATTTTGGCATCAAACTTATTATTAAGAATGTTGTTCATCGTTAAATTATAAAAATAGTCGATGGAGTTATTATTTTTAAAACCGATTGAAGTCATTCCTTATATAAATTTTCATTCATTCAAACCCTTATCCGCACTCCAATGGTGCATAGGGCACTGTATTATATAAACACAGTGTTATCTTGATCGTTAACACACGAAGGAAAGGTGATCAGCCCTCCGCTTCAGGTACCAGTCCAGAGTAGTATTGAATAAATATTAGAGTGAAAAAATTACTTATATTTATTTGACCCCCCTGGGAATCGAACCCGGGATCTCCAGAACGGTAGCCGAGCGTGCTGACCATTACACTATGGAGGCGGACTTATATAAATAGGTATGAAAAATATTATGCTCATTTTTTTCTTAATTCGTTTCCTTAGTGAAATTGTTTGGGAGTTTCGATTCCCAGAGTGAATATTATCTGTATTATCTTATAATTTATGGTACATTCCTACCCAATAGTGTAAAAGCACAGTATACACATAGCAATGGAGTGTTATATTGATCGTAATTACATAAAGACCAGTGGTTACTAAGGTAAGTGTACTTCAACTCAATTCTAAGCCAACTAAGAATCGGAAAGATGACGCCACCACTGGATTCAAACGTATTTACTACTATCATATGAATTTAGATAAAACAGTACTAACCGTTAGTTTCGAGATATTTTCAGCCGATATCCAATGACATAATTAAATGTCAAATTAAGTCGAGATCTGATCAAATACGAATGTGAATTCGTCCGTAAGTATATTAAATTACTTTAAGAACTACAGAATAACATATATTAAAGGAATTCTTCTTTGTGGGTGTGTTGTAAAACATCTGATGTAAAAGTAGAGATTCGTGTAATAACGGCCATAAACAAATGAAGTAATCGTTTGGTGAACAACTTGATGGTATCATCCGTCGGGTTTTATTCCCGATGATAAAGTTCGGAAAGTGGGTGTCGATAGTTGGAAATTACGATCAATGAAATCACGTGATTAATAGCAATAAAGGCTTATGTTCCGCATAACCAAATAACCTTCTACGCACATTTTAATTTACCAACGCTTATGTTGGGTAACCTTGGAAGGAAAAGGAAAGATTTTAATTTATTACGTCTAATTACACACGAGATATACATTAATTAAATTTTGGTTTCTTTTTTTTTTTTTTTTGGTTCTAATAGTTATAATATGTAAAAAAAAAACAAAAAAAATAGATACATATCAATATCAATCAAATCACTAATAATCATTTAAGGCACAAGAACAACAAAAAAACGCGATCTAATTTAAGCAAATATTTTTTTTACATTTCGCTCACTCCTTAAACAACGTCATATTTCAAAAAATGTCAGTTTTCAGTTGTGCATGTTTTCGGAATGCCCAGAAAATGTACTATATCCCAGCAAAAGCAGCATATTTTTACCTTAATATTTACCCGCTACAGGGCAGAAAGTGTTGTTTTTGCATTTCGAACGAAAGGTATTGTTTCATTATTTTTTTTTAATATACTAAATATTTTTCAAATGGAGAGAAAACATTTAAGTTTTACCTAAAAAGATCTGTTGCACAGTAAAAATTCAAAAAGTGGCTTGATATTTATTTTTACAATATTTTATTATATTTTTAAACATAACGATCTGAAAAATCTTTTTTTTAATATTTGACGTTGTTGAAAGGAGTGAGCGATTTCTTTTCACATCTCAACAAAGAGGAAGACGAATATGGAAGTCTGGGTATTTATAGGGCTTATTACTCGTCATAGGCTGGTTAAATGATCACTTTACACAAGTGAATCATTTACCATTCTATCCATGATTCACAACCACACTACTTAATTTTTAGGAACTCCTAGATATATAATCAATCTCATGACACAGTACACATGAGTTTACAGCAGCCATCTTTGTCGGATTAAGAAATCTTTTTATATAGCAGAGACCCTTTGTAATTGGACTTATACATAAATAAAGTCGTACATGGAAAAATCCATGAAATTGTGAATAAATATTTAGACACACTCAAAATGCTGTGAATATTTTTTCATTTATTTAATCAGATACTGGATGATGTATCAATATACTCGTATATTATAGGTGTCTCAAATTGAAAGAGATATTGATTGTTTTTATGCTAAAAATGTAGGTTTGAGCATGCCTGAGCTTTCGTTTCGGTATTTGACTGTCAAATGCCAGTATATCAAAGCTTTTTTCGTATAAAATGGTAGAAACTTCGTCACAGGTTGAAACACCAATACTATATGCATATTCAGATAAATAAGTCGATAAAATCTCAACCAAAACGACATATTTAAGTATAAGATTGAATTTATTTTCTTCGAATGGTGAAATAAGGAAATGATGCAAGGCTGAGATAAGAATAATCGATAAAATTAAGAGAGGTGCGTCGAGATGGCTTGGGCATGAAGAACGAATGAGCGAGGAAAGAAGAGTGTATTAAATATATGAGGTGAATGTAGTTGTGAATAGATCCAATGTAAGACCAAGGAAAACTTGATATGATGAAGAATTTCAAATACTTAAGCATGGACAGGCTTGGAGGTTTGCTATAAGGAGAAGCATGAATGTGGAAGAGGCGAAGAGTTTATTGCGTATTTTACTACATTTGACCTAAGGATGTAATGATTATTCCGAAACCGGTAGTCACGAAGAGTTTCTTAAAGCAAGTATTACACAAAGCGAATGATAAGGAGAGTGTTATATTACCATACTAAAATTTTTACAATGCTTTTAATATACAAAACGCATTTTACTAACCACACGTTAGAGAAAATGATGAAAACTTCAATTCTTGTACTATTATTTTATTTATTGTTTCGGCATTTACTTTGTGGTAAGACATGTTACAATGATTAAAGAAAACACTTCGTTTTTTACCACTTGAGTTTTATTATAGACTACATGTTTCAGAAGTTAAACTTCCATCATTCAGGTCTGTATAATAACTATTATACAGACCTGAATGATGGAAGTTTAACTTCTGAAACATGTAGTCTATAATAAAACTCAAGTGGTAAAAAACGAAGTGTTTTCTTTAATCCTTGTACTATTACATTAGGATTTGGTTTAAAATATTTCATACCGAATTTAATATTTCGTTACTAACTAATTAAAACATTCCTTGTAATCCTCGTCTTAAGGTCGTGTTTGTGGATTTTATTTATATGATTTTATACATTTCTTAATAGCCATAAATGGTGCTCATATTTTTATTGATCAAACTTCTAGTCTTTGAATGTGCGTATCAAGATAATCTACAATCTATCAGCAGTATAAAGTATTATTTTTCAATTATTTCTGGTAACTTGTACCATTATTTTAAACCATTCAATTAAACGCAACATTTATTGGTCGTATGAATTTACCGACAGTAAGCCAAGAATTTAAAAGTGGTTCAATCTTTAAATTGAATAAAATTTTCAAGCTTTGATAACTTTAACTTTGACAACTTTTGATTGGAAATTTTAATAGGCTAATAACGTTTGTTTCAATTGCATGATCTCGAGTCTCATATATTTACGCGGTACTTGGATGAAAGAGAACAAAAAAAAACATTTAAATAATTCAAATTTGAAATTTTGAAAAAACTTGATCGTTTGTGTAACAATAATTAAAAAATCAATAAAATAAATGTATCGCTTCTACATATATACGTACACCATTTTATAAAAACCGTTTAGACTTTTATTTTCTATAAATGTAATCTTTCAGTAATACCTACTGTTAAAATTAGTGCTTCAACGAAAAAATATTAAAAAAGGTATTAGGTCGGTCTTTTCTGTATTCTACCCTCCTCTTGTTAATTTTTTCATATTATTTACTTGATTACCGGCGCTTAAAACCCATGTCACTCACTCTTTTCAAGAACGTCATAAATCAAAAAACTTGATTTTTCAGTTGAACGTTTTTAATGTTTAAAAATATAATACAAAGTATTAAAAAAAATATATCAAACCAATTATTGAACTTTTTACTGTGCAACAGATTTTTTTAGGTAAAACCTGAAGGTTTTTTCTCCATTTGAAAAATATTTAGTTTATTTAAAAAAATATTTAAACGATACCTTTTCTTCAAAATGCAAAAACAACACTTTCTGCCCTGTAGCGGGTAAATATTAATTTAAAAATATGCCTCTTTTGCTGGGATATAGTACATTTTCTGGACATTCCGAAAACATGCACAACTTAAAATTTACGATTTTTGATTTATGATTTATGAAGATTTTCAATGAAAGTTTAAATCTGTACCTACCTATGCAATATTTCATGAATTATCTCTGGTTGGAATTTCAATGAAAAAATTACACGTTAACTGTGTATTAAAGATAACTTTATCTATTCTTTTATTGAGTATTTATTCTGGTATCATAAAACTCTTGATAATATTAATTTATAACAGGTTTCAAAATGCCAAAGTCGTTAGAAATAAAAGTTTACAGGTAATATTAAATTTACATATACTACGTAGTTAATATTACCTTTTCACTCTTACGCTACCATTTTTGTGTAAAAAATATAAATATCTAAATATACCAGAATGTGTATGTAAGCTTTTTTACTCATTGAAAAAAAATCTTCGTTGACTCAAAACACTGATAATAACAGTATACCATCAAAATATTCATTAAAAATGTGGTCATTCAATGTAGGTACCTACTTTTAAAAGCTGTTTTTTTTTTAAATATTTTTAAGGTAAGCTTTTTTATCGACGGATCATACCGGAGAACAATTCCTTTTTAGAGGTCATTGGAAAAAAATCTTTCGATCAAAAACATTGAGACTTCATAATTCGATATCAAACGGATAAAAAAAAATACACTTTCGATTGCGCGAGATCATTAAGATTTGAGTTATGATAACCCAGTCATGGCAATTATTCGTCAGCCAAATGATAGATTCAGAGATTATAAACTGCGTCTTATTTCAACACATTGTTTGTTTGGTAAAAAATTAAATAATCGGTTTTTTCTCGGTCACGGTAGGTTCGATCAATTAACTATTACTATTTGGTAGTTGTTAATCAATGGTTTTGATCGATTGAACGCGCATTTGCATAATAGGACCAATTTTGCAATATTTATTATTATAAGCGAGAATTAATACGAGCTATTGACAAATAGAATGCCTTATTTGCATACTGAAGGAATATATGTGTTCATAAACAAATATTATGGAACTATTTATACATGGGTGACCTTTTACGTAAAAAATCGACATATCCATTTTTAAACTAAATGAGTTATGAACGCAGTTTTATAGAATGTAAACCATGTGATAAGTTGCTTAATAATAATGTTAATAATATATTAATCCTTATAATGTCCGAATGGATTTCAACATTCAAATTTTACACTTTTTTTATTTAACTACAATTTTTTTTTATTTCAAAATTTACCAATCATAAAAAGGTAATATTTTTACTTGCGTCCATATATTTTTTTTAATGGTCAAGAACATCTCGTTGGTACATATTGGAATGGATGTAGTGTAAAGAAGTATTGAAAAGGCTCCAATTCTATACCAAACCCAGATATATCCAAAATGAAAATATTTAAATAATGTTCAAATCGGTGCCGCCCTATTTTTGATGCAAATCATTTTTTTTAATTATTTCCATGTACGTTTTAAAAATTATTTATGTAAACGGTTTTCAAAATTATCCCAAACCGCATTTTTATACTAAGTCACAAATATTGTGTTTAATTCTTAACAAAATAAATAAAACATGTCTTAATATATACTCGTATGACAGAAATTATGAAAAGGGAATATGGGGAATATAAGTCTGGGCATTTAAAGGTTGTATTAAGTATTCATTAGTATAAATCAGGTCGTATAACCGTTTATTTTTCAATATACGTTAAAAAAACATCGTCGTCCTAAAAAATATTCGATATTTAATCGATAATCGAACAAAAGTTATTATTAGTATTATAGATATTAATTATTTTTGCAATTTATTATTTGATTAAAATTTTATGTGAAGGGTTACACTATTAAAAAATGGACGCGCTATAAATCAGCAGCGACTTAACCAACTTTAACAACTAGAACAAGCATTCACTGATTTTTGTACGTGAAAAAAGCATTGAAATTTGTCGCAGCTGTCTGATTCACGACGCGTCCACTTTATAGCGAATTTACCATATATATATAATTTTTATATTATTTTTCAATAAGTTAATGAAAATAAAACAAAAACCACACAATATTTCACACTAATCATACAATAAAACACACAATATAGTATATACATACTTTATTTACAAATTCAGCTCACCTTGGATTTTTTATAACAATTTTTTTTTATTATTCATGATTTTTACAATATAAATATTTGTATGCAAATACAAATATGATTAAATAAATAATATATTCATAAAAACATACTACTCACATATGTGTAATCGATGCCACATTTTTTGTTAGGAAGGCACCCTTTATTTTTTTCAAATAAGGGCTAAGAAATGACCAAATTTATTAAGGCTTTTACTAGAAATATTTTGGAAATCTTAAGGATTATTAATTTAACTTTTATACGATATTTTCAAATTAAAATTATGTATTTTTAAAACAATTCATGTAAAAAAATTAATTCTGTTTTTTGATAATTATGAATGGTTTTTTTTATTATTTGTGGTGCTTTTAGTGTTATATACAATAAAAACGTGATAAAAGCGTGCTGATGTGGCTGTCTGTTGATTACTCACTTCCTCTGAGTCCGGATATGCTCTGATAGGGCAGCTGGGCTCGGATGTCCGGTCGTGTCGTCCGGTCGAGGGCTGCCAACAGACTGAACGCAGACCGACGAGCGCCCTAACATCCCCCGTTAAAATGCCGATTTAGGGTTGTTGCCACAGTGGGGAAAATTTCCCAATATATAGGGAAATTTAATTTGAATGAAGGGAAAGAACGATATGACTGTATTAAAAAGTGATATTTTTGTAAAAAAAAACATTTTTGATTGTTGGTAGGTATGTTACCTGGTGAAATAAGGTAGACAACTCGAAGAGCAATGCAGAAGTCTGTATGTATGAGTTTTAGGGACTTGTTTAGAGATGTAGTATAATCCACAATAAAGTTACTGAGATCAACTTATGGTATACTAACAGCAAAATACAGCACATAATGCTGAAGGGGATTGAAAGGGTTGACAACCACCTAAAGGGTATTTGTTAGGTGCTTTTCTTTAAATACAGGTGAATGTGAAGAAGTTCCCGTGAATAGATCACAGAGAACCATCCAACCAAATCTTGTTAAAACTAAGGATTAGTTATAATCGTAA
Organism: Brachycentrus maculatus; assembly: GCF_059751285.1. NCBI lineage: Eukaryota > Metazoa > Arthropoda > Insecta > Trichoptera > Brachycentridae > Brachycentrus > Brachycentrus maculatus. The sequence continues at coordinate 1,592,925 of NW_028280891.1, forward strand.
ATTTATTGTTTAAACATATAATATAGTTCTATTATAACAGTTTAATCATGATAACTATATATTATATATAAATGAATGATTTTTATAAATGTACGTTTTTGATAATGAAGTAACTGACGATTTAAAATCATTACTTATTTTTTCAGCCATAATTCGTACTCGATAATGCAAAGGAAATTGCATTGTACAGACAAAGTGCTTTTTTTATCAATAATTGTATATGGGAATGACTTGTACCAGTCCAGGGCGATATTCAATAAATATAAGTATGAAAATCACTTATATTTATTTAACCCTCTTGAAATCGAACTTAGGATCTAAAGCGTGGCAGACAAACGCGGTAACGGCTACACTAAAGAGGCAGACATTTTTTTACCAAAATATAATAATTACGAGAATTTTAGTAATTTTGGTAAATCTCACGCGTTTGGATCCATCATAATAATTATTTAAGAGGCAGATTTATCTACAATAGTTGTAGGCATTCTTGCTTCACATAAAACATGTAACGTTTTCAAATTCATGGTTTATTGTACGGCAACGTTATGGGAATCGTTATGTTTACAAATACCTAATTACTTTTTCTTTCAGATCGTGAAATGTAACCATTATTATCAATGTTGAGAAATGTTAACTGTGTGAACGACATAACGCGTTTGACAACATGCGAACCGCACTATATTTTATGACGTTGGCATGGGAAATAAATTCATACTTTGTTTTTCAATACACGTTACTAGCATTCTTACACCTTGACATAATTAATGACTAAAACTTTCATGAGCTTTTCTTTCAAGGCTCCTAATACCACTATCATCATATCGTAAGTAAGCAGAGAGGATGGATCGCAACCAGTGATTAACATGAAGTTAATCACTGGTCGCGATCACTTTTAACTTGAAGTTTTAGACATACTGGTTATGTAAAATTTTGACGTTAACATATTTACAAATTCTGATGGATTTGGTCACTCTAAACCTTGGCCATCTTCACTCATCCCTCTTATTCACACTGTCCAAATATTATTTTTAACTGTTCTTTCGCCATCGATTCACTTCACATACTCAAACTATCCTACTGACTTAATATTTTTAATTATTCCAAACCAGCGTTACGTATAAGAGAAGTATATATTTTTTAAATGATACAGTGCCTTATGCACCATCGAGTGTAGATGAGATTTAAAGATGAAGAAGATACATATTTAAATTTCTACATTTGAAATCTGCTATACATCAATTTTTCATAGATTACTTTCGATGTTTTAATTAATTTTTGTTTAAGAACAATTAAAAAATCACTTTCGTTATTCGAATATTTTAATCCATCTTAATAAAATTACATATGAGTGGAGTAAAAGTAATCTAACCAAAAATTAAAATTTGGTTTTAAAAATTTGATTCCAGTTTTACTTGGTAAATACCACTATTTCTTTTAATCTATTGTGACACGTTTTTCGATGCATTTCGATGCGAAATACATCGAAAAACGCGTTACAATAGATATTTAGAATTTGTGGCATTTATCAAGTAGAACTTTAAAAATATGTATTTGTATAAATTTATATAATTTAAAAAATATAAATATTTTACAGCAAATTGACTGCTGAATCAATTAATGATTTAAAAAATTAAGATATGGTACATATTATTATTTTTAATTTAATGTGCCGGACAAGCAACGAATTTTGGAATATTTCAAAAATATTGATAACAACTCTGTAATTATTTACGAATGTGGTTGTTTAGGCGAAAATAAAAATATCTCAATTCATGGGTTAGGCCACCATTACGCTGGTGGTCTTAAATAACAGTGCACTGGACGTAATTGAATCATTATATAGAATTACATTAGTTAACCACTGAGTAAATGCTTCTATACATATTTTTATGGTCATAATATGAACTCGTTTTATGTATATCAAAAGAGGAACGGGAAACAAAATCAAAATATATTATTTACGAGGGAAAATTAGACGCAAGTCATAAAAATGCGTACCTATGAAATTTTTAGTATTTTAAACTATCTTAAACTCATTTCTTGAATGTTTTTCGCAGATACTTTGTGGCACATTTTATAAACTTTATAATTTATTATGGAAGCTTTTAAACAAAAGCTTCCATACACTCTGTGTGGAAGCGAGTGTGTGGAAGTGTGTGGAAACTTTTGGTAAGAGAATTTAATTGAGTATTTTAATGTTTTTAATGTTTTAGAATTCAATAAACCCTGATGATGACAAGGTTTTTGTCGAAACCGGTAGGTTAAAAAATGTTCTAATAATAAAAAAAGTGGTTAAAACAAAGGTGTTGAATATTAAAAATCTTAAGACCACTTTGTGATCTTTGAGCTCAGGGGACTCTTAAAATGCATGGACAAGCTTTGTTCATGAGACAAAAGTAAGTACTAGTAAGGGAATGCAAACACGAGTATCTTGCCATTGATTTTCTACTTTTTCTAATTTTAATATCTTTTTTTTTCTCGAAACAAATATATTTTATTTTTTAAATATTCACAATACGCGCAATACATGAAATATTTGTTTGAGATGCTGATACTATTTAAACACATTTTATGAAATGAATTAAACACACTTTGATTTAAAACACTTAATTTTAAGTACTTTTTTATCTAACCTGTTCGATAAATACTAAGGCGAAAACGATGTTATAATTTTATCTTATAAAGAAAGACTTAAACATAGTACCTATAAGTATATAGTACCTTCATTTCTGACGAAGACAATGTATTTGTCAAAACCAATTGGAAAATTTGTACCCTTAATTAAGTAGTTTTTTAAGAGAAATATAAGTGTTATTATTATATGCACAAATATTTTAATTTCCGTTTTTTGGTTTTGTGAACCTAAGCGGCTCATTATCAAAAATAGGTATCAAAATCTTGTAAATGGGTTCAAACTTAGGAATTTGACTCGGAATCCGCGACGTTAACTCAGAGACTAGTATATATATTTTTAATTCCTTTGTATGCCATATGAGGAAAATCATATTTTTCCACCGGGTAACATTGTAGTTGATATTTGATAAATGCGCTTGCGCAAAAGGGTGAGTTATTGATCCTCCTGGTTGGTGGTTTCGTGATCCAAACACGCCCCTTCCGAAATAACAGCCAGGGGAAGGTTACAAGTGGACATAACTAAATCTCATTTTTATATTTATTTTATTTTATGATCTCGCAATAAATATCATAAATATCGTGAGTTGCCACCAATAAAGCAGTCACACGGAAGTGAGTTTTTTTAGCGTACAATTTTCCGATTTTTAATACCGTACTTAATTCTATAATAACATATTTGTGCAAATAATATTTAATTTACAATAGAGAAATTTACATTTCTCTGAAGTTTTTACCCTCTTTTGGTCATTGGTACAGTCATACTGCTGAACACTCAAATTTTTAATCCAAAATCATAATATTTTAGGGGTATTAAAACACATTTAAATAAATTGTTAATAGATCAATAAATGTTTAGTGAGAAACGATAGTTCATTCGATTAAAATAATTCACATTTTCCATTTTTAAATTATTGACATTTTGAGTATTAAAAAATATTGACTGGCACAATTCTCTTTAATTCGAAAAATAATTTTATCTTTTTTAATTCAATAATTGATTCCATATACATGTTCATATTAATAATCTGTATTTTGTCTCTTTAGGCATAGCCTGTTTTTAGCCAAAATACTTATGTTTGTCGAAAAACAAAATGTTTGTTCAAAAGCTTAGTTAATAATTAACGTAATAATAAATTTTATACAATCCCATACATTTTTTAAATTAAAAAAACTTTTATTAGTGATGATGAAATGTTTATGGACGTCAAACTTTTGACTGCATAGTATAAATATGTAACTATTACTGCTATTCAATAAAAAAACTTATTAAAATACTCATTTTTTAACTTCAATTCTTGACAATGAATACAAAAAATACATTTTAGATACTCGAACATCATAGCTGTATTAAGCAGGTCGTATCTTGGCATAATCTACGATTTAATTGATGCGATGAAGTATAGTATGCATGTATGTATATATTTTAGTTAAAGAAGAATATGAATATTAAAATATGTAATATGAATGTAAGACGATGACAATACATCAAATATTTTATTGTAATTTACTTTTACTAAAAATAAAAAAAATAAAATATTACATTCGTCTTTATCAGCCCTCCGTTGAGTTTTGGCGCCACGGGTTATGAGCGCAATAAACAAGGGTTGCCGAAAAATCGCTTCTAAATTACAAGGGTGGCTTGAAAGTTCACCGCTCGAAATATCGAAATCTTAATTATATGTAAATTACTTTGTACGAACCACGTAGGTGCATTTTATGATTTTAACTGATAAAACAACACATTGTAAAGGTTGAAGTCATAGAACGAATAATAAACCTTTAGGTACATTAGCGGTTAATTAATACCTACATGTTTTTATTGTATTACATAAGTCATAGTTTAAAAAAAATGTAATATATCTTAAAAGTTTCCAATTTTCAACAGTTTATTTTCAAAGTTTTTGGTGTTTCCAAATCCCTGTTCATAAATCTGGGTCTTTTCACTTAAGTGTAATTTTTATTTTGAAATCTTAACATAGATGAAGAAAAATATGGAAGTCCGGGAATTTATAGGGCTTACAACCTCTTGTAGGCTGTCAACCAGCCTTAAATCAGTCATCCTGGCCCAATTAAATTAAATACTACTCGCAGAATCTTATGTATTGAATTGAAATTCATTTGCAACATTTTGAGTGTGTCCAAATACTTGTTCACAAAATCTGGATTATCTCCAATTACAGGAGTTATTTTCATATAATTTTTTGACATCTCATCAAAGATGAAGAAGAATATGGAAGTCTGGGCATTTACGGGGCTGACGACCGTCATAGGCTGGTTTAAGAGATCACTTTACACACGTGTAACATTCACCAATTCTACCCATTATTGACAACCACACTACTCAAATTCTTGGAAGTTCTATATATATGAACCAATTTAGAAACCTTGTTCTTGCTTCCTTACATCTCACCAATAGATGTCTCTAGTGAAGTTCTAGTGATTCAAGAACAAGGTTTCTAAATTGGTTCATATGTATAGAACTTCCAAGAATTTGAGTAGTGTGGTTGTCAATAATGGGTAGAATTGGTGAATGTTACACGTGTGTAAAGTGATCACTTAAACCAGCCTATGACGGTCGTCAGCCCCGTAAATGCCCAGACTTCCATATTCTTCTTCATCTTTGATGAGATGTCAAAAAATTATATGAAATTCATTTGTATTTTATTAATGACCATTCCGTTGCATTATTTATTTTATTAACGACAATTCTTAAAGCTGAATTGTTCAATAAAAATGACTTCAATTTGTTTATCGCGTTCAGCCTCTTTGTAACATTAAATGAATAATACTGTGAGCAATAATTACTCGTACATAATATTGTAAATGTTTGGCATTACATAACAAGAAACTTAATAATATTACATTTACATCATTATAATACAATCGAAGGTAGATCAGATAAAATAGCTCAAGAGAAAACGCTTTCAATTTCAAGCATTTAATATGCTTTAATTTGCATACAATCATATGTTATTTAGATCGATAAAAAATGCACAAATGAAGTGCAAAATATAAATTATTAGGTGTTGCAATGGCATATTGCCCACAATATCAAGACACCAGTCTTAAAACATTTTTGTGTGCTAGAACTTTATATTATATTTACTAATTTGTGGGATAACATGTGATTTAAATATATAATAATAATAATAAAGCCCTTATCCGCACCTCAATGGTGCATAGGGCACTGTGTCATATTAACGCAGTGTTATCTTGATCGTTTACACGTGAAGGAAAGGTGATCAGCCCTCCGCATCAGGTACCAGTCCATGGTAATATTGAATAAATATTACAGTGAAAAAATCACTTATATTTATTTTACCCCCCTTAGGAATCGAACCCGAGACCTCCAGAACGGTAGCCGAGCGTGCTGACCATTACACTACGGAGGTGGAGGCGGATTTAAACATAAAAATTATAATAATTTCTAATAAATAAATAATTAAATAATTTCTAAAAGACCAATTTTGATTTTATTCATGTTGAAACACAACGTCCTTATCATTCATCGTATACTTTGTGTAAAACGAAGATCAGTTGGTAGTTTTCAACATTTTGAGTGTGTCCAAATTCTTGTTCACAAATCTAGATTTTCGCTATATTGGAGTTATTTTACATTTTTAAGACTGCTAAGTAAAAAGCTTTCCTTAATCTAACATAGATGGCTGTTGTGAACTCAGAACTGTGTCACGAGATTGATCAATACATCTAGGGTTTCCAAAAATTTAGATACTGTGGTTGTCAAACATGGGCAGAATTGATGAATGTTACGCGTGGATAAAATCACTTAATCAAACTAAGACAGGTCTTAAGCCCTGAAAATAACAAGACTGTTCTCCTTCATCTATGTTGAAATGTCAAAAACAGATGAAAGTATTCATTGTGACATTTAATTTAAGCAGTCGATTGAGACTCCATTCTTAAATTTCAAATTATTAATACAATGCAATGAGATAAGTTCACAAAAAAATTCTGCGTGTTAAAAAAATAGCAACGGTCTCAATTTTAAACACATCACGAGAAAGTCATTTTAAATTGCTTTCATTATATTTCAGAATTGGATCGATTTAAGTTGTCGTTCACTGGGCATTTTTTTAATACGTATCATTATATGGAGCATAATTACTAGGGATATTAAAAATGTACGGTAAGGCGATACATGAGAAGGATATTTTGAATGTTTCGTATGCGAATGTGAAATTCGATTAAAAATTCATCATTTCTTATTAACTGGAAGTAGGTGGGTAAATTTAGAGAGAGCTTTCAAAATTTTAATAAATACATGTGTCTACGATAGTACTAGAAAGAAAATCATGTCAGATGTAAAATTATTGAACAATTTATTAATTAACTCTTTGTTTGTAAATCAAAGTTTTTCAGAAAGAATATAATAAATATCTCCAAATTAATCGTCAATAAACCATGATTTGTCACTGTTTGCTCTCTCAAGTGATACCGCAGTCGACTAACGTAAACTTGAATGGTGACTTTACATTAAACACAAATCTTTTCTTTTCTTTTTGTAAAATAAAATGTAGCCATTACTTAAGAATGTTAAATATTTAAGAAACGGTTTTCACTTATTTTATTTTGAAGAAAGATAAACAAAAATTAATAAAATAATTTTATTGATATTGGTAGATAAAGGTATTTTATGTCGGATATAAAAAATACATATATATCAAGTAAAAAATATCTGTGAAAATCATAATATGTAGGGTGTATGATATCGTCAATTTAGCCACCTCGGCTTCTATTACATACACTGAATATTTGGACTTAATTTTAAATATCGCATTCAGGTAAAAATGCATGAAAGGATTCGCATATCTATAAGGTCGTGAATAATTCCAGATTCGAGATGGTAAAGCTTTTTGGAGTCTTGGGATACAATTAACATCAATAATCACCAACTTCAAGTATTTCAGAATCATCCTAAACGTATGATGAACTGCATTGTATTGTGCAGTTCTTTATCGTATAATTTTTATCGTATTGGACGATTTTATTTCTTAGAAAAATAATATATTTTTTACGTTATCAATCGCATCTCACAGAAAAGGGGGGGATGAGCAGCCTTATTTAAAACGCGTATAAAATCATTATTTATAATTTATTGTTTTTTTAATAAAAAAACTTAATTAATCATTTAAAAACAGTGCCAATTCTCATAGCCAGAATTTCATTTAAATATTCCCATGCCTACAAAAGGTTTTTTTTATCTAAGTAAAAATACAAAGATTAAATGCAAAGATTAATTGCAAAGATTTCATACACGAACGTGTTAAATAATTGAGTTAAATGTCAATGTTAGCTAGAAAGGTGTCTCGAAATTAATTAAAGAATGTGTATTTTTCACACGGTTTAAAGAAGAATCCTCAAGTGTCATTAAAATTCCATTGTCGATATTATATCCTTTTAATTTCAGCAAAAATATTATGCTTATATTCAATCTATCTAAAAAAGATGGTCGTATTTAACATAATGCCTTTTGTACATAGAAAAAAATGGTAATAGAAGATAATATAGCGAAATAAAATATACATGCTTATTAATATTTTTCATTCACTATTTACTTTAAGCAAAGAAAAATAAGATACATATATGTCTGAACGTCTGAAGTATGGCACTATGTTTTAGTGAAACCAGGATAATATATAAATGGCTATGAAAAATATTATAAGTATTTGAGTTGTAGAAGAAATGGCTGGGTGGAAAGAGTGATAATCGAGGAGGTTTTGAGAAGAATGTATGAAAATATAACCTTATTAAAAACTGAATATACAGAAAATGGAAAATGATAGGAAATATTCTGCGGTACGAAGTTATTATCACTATAAATATGAGAAAACGGAAATACAAGGAAAGAAAAAGGGGAAGACAAATATGAAGTTATATGGAGCAGTGCAGCTATTGTTTCATATATAATCAATTTCTTCATTTATTTCTAGTATTGTGAAATAAAAACACATTAGAAATTTACAACATTTTGAGTGTGTCCAAATACTTGTTCTGGCGTTTCTCATGTGTATGATTATAATCCAGGATTCGGATCTCACATACTAATATAAGAGTTTCTGCTTACTAAAAAAGCTTCTTTACATCTTACCAATAGATGTCTCTAGTGAAGTTCTAGTGATTCAAGAACAAAGTTTCTAAATTGGTTCATATATATAGAACTTCCAAGAATTTGAGTAGTGTGGTTGTCAATAATGGGTAGAATTGGTGAATGTTACACGTGTGTAAAGTGATCACTTAAACCAGCCTATGACGGTCGTAAGCCCCGTAAATGCCCAGACTTCCATATTCTTCTTCATCTTTGATGAGATGTCAAAAAATAACATTAGAAATATATGCTTTCTTTTTTCTATATGTTCCGATAAATCATAATGAGTAACAGCGATACATGGCAGAGTATAGCTAGTTTAATAAAATAGTTAAACACGTTTCTAATTTGAATTTAACTTTTATAAATAAATTCCCTAATAGCTGTTGCGAAAAAATCTCTATTGACCAATATGAATTTAATGTACGCACAAATCACGTATTTTATTTCATTATTGTTCTACGTGATTTCGACATTAAATCATTGCATTAATCCTGTGTTCGATTTTATAACCGATTTTTTTCGGTAATAAATGCTGACATTTAATTCTACCTGCAACGACCTCTGGCCTCTGAGCGAAGACTTTCGGGCAATAATAAATTATTATTATATTATTTATTATTGCCTCGATAAAAGGTGTTTTGCAATTACTGATGATTCGATGATACTACGGATTTATGGTTTGCCTAGAAAAAGATAGTGCGAAATTATACGAAACCGCTTTTAAATGCCCGAGGATTCAAATATTGAAAAGGATAAAGTTTTTATTTAATTCTTTAAATACCCATGGATAATATCATCCGAAATATCTTTGAAAACAAATTTTATTAATAAAACTTGTTTACCTACCTCCAATATCCATGTATTGATACCCATTTTAATAAATGTCTTTATGGAAAATGAAATTTCATTATGGAGCTTATTTTGCGTAATACTAGTAATGTTCGTCTCACCAAATGTACCATATATTTGATTTGTTTCAGGGTTTTTACTACTACTACTACTACCATCACGGCGTTTCTCCGCTAGGGTAGACAGAGAGGATAGAACGCCATACTCTTCTGTCCTGACATACACTTCTAGGTTCCATACACATACCTTCGAAATTACGTAGACTTTTGACATTAACAGACTTTATATTCTGATTGATCTAGTCGTGGTAAGTCTTTTCCGAACATCCTCGTTCTATTCTCCCATTCACATTCGCCAAATATACTTTCTTAGTCTTTCTCTTGCTATCCATTCGGTCCACAAGTCCGTCCATACCATCTTAAAGAACTTTTCTTAATCTATCAAATTATTCATAGTTCAGCCTTACATTCCTTTCTGATATCTTATCATACTCGATTTTCCACACATACGTCTGATCGAACGCATTTCAATGGCGCTCACACTGCTTTCATCCTTCTTTTGCACGGAACTCCGTGTTTCGCTTCCATACATACAGTCGGTAGTGTACTGTACTAGTTCTCAGTGTGAACCGCCAGTTTAGGTTCCTTTGAAATATTTTTATTTATCATTCCCTTGCATACACAATATCTCTATCCACTTAATTTCTTGTAAGTTGAAGAATAAAAAACGGTTATTTTTGATAAACGCAGGTGAGTTATTGTGATAACATTTTGGACATCTGCGTCCAGAAAACGCAAGTCTTTTTCAATGAAGCCGTTTCGTTACCTACATTAATAATATTTTTTGGCTGAGTCATTACACGGTTACAATTTAAAAATGTCGGCAGCACTCACTTTCGTTACCTACTGCGCCTGCAACGAAAAAAACAAGAATGTTTGAATGCTGAGTCAGGGCTTTTACGACTAAGGGTCATTTGAAATAACTGTGGTTTTTTTACGTAAGAAGAAGATAACCATGAAACAAAATTTATAAATACTTCGTTGATGACAGCATCTACATAGTCTATTCTAAATATATGTCCGCTTACATAGTGCAGTGGTTACCGCCTTTGGCTACCATTCTGGAGGTCCCGGGTTCGATTCCCAGGGGATTCGAAATAAATACGTCGAAATGACTTCTTCAACTATCAAATTTACTGTCTGTAGAAATACAGCTGATTTTATTTAATTTAACAAAAATACATTAACTTGACAGTTGACAGTTGATTTGTAGTCAGTACTTTTTGCCATTTCACCATGAATAGACTGACGTGACCATTATGCGCGTCGTAGGTTCGATAAATAGGCCGAAAACAAAATTTAGCTTGATCCTCTTTTTCAAAGCAAAATTTTATTCACCGATGAGGCAATTTTTTTGGTTAAATGGCTGTCAATGAGCAGAATTGCCGAATTTGGAGTGGAGAAAACCCAGAAACCTTGGTCGAGATGCCCCTACATCGATTAAAATTCACTGTTTGGTTTGCTTTATGGGCAGGTGGTATCATTGGCCCATATTTTTTTAAACAAATGATGCTGGCCAGAATGTAACGTTCAATGGAGAGCGCTACAGAACCATGATTACTGACTTCTTCCTCCCTCAGTTGAATGGCATTGATGTGACAGAGCAGGGGTTACAACAAGATGACGCAACATGCTACACGGCGGGTGCCACCATCAATTTATTGCTGGAAATTATAATTTGTACACCTCTAAAAATAAAGAAAATAAAAACTACACATATATATATATATATATATATATATATATATATATATATATATATATATATATATATATATATATATATATATATATATATATATATATATATATATATATATATATATATATATATATATATATATATATATATATATATATATATATATGTGTAAATATTTACATATATATATATCTATCTATCTATATATATATATATATATATATATATATATATATATATATATATATATATATATATATATATATATATATATATATATATATATATATATATATATATATATATATAAATATATATATATATATATATATATATATATATATATATATATATATATATATATATATATATATATATATATAGATTTTATATACATAAATATAGATCCCAGATCAATAAACTTGATATGTTTTTACACTAAATAGAAGTATTAAAATATGTTAAAACGCTAGCCATAGTATTTATGGAGTTGATATAACGATATTATTCACCTGTGTAAACGTTGAACTAATGGAATAATCCCTATTATTTTTTATTACCATTATTGCAAGTTTTATTTATTTTTCAATTTAAAAAATGTTATAAAGCCCTGGTGAACGGATTGATCATTTATGGTCGCGTCATTATATTTTTATATTCCATATTGTCATGTAGGCATGTTGTTCGGCATTGATACAAATTACACGTAAATGTTCCGAACTAATTTCCTTGGAATAAATAAAATCATTGTCATATTTCATCGTGAGCCTTGTTCCTGTCATTATATTTGATTGGACCATATTTACTAGAATATTGCATTAAATATGCAATTAATAAAATAAAGTGATATGCAGTTTTATTATTTAAATTGTAATTTCACGGTGTAATTTCACTGTAACTACTTATTTCCTATAATTTATAAACATGTATACTTTCATATATTGGATCAATCATTGATAATATGCACGAAATTGACAAACAGGATATTAAAAAAATAAAAGGTACTAGAAATTATTTTTTAATACCACCTAGTTATTTTTCGTCTCTTTCATCTCCTTATTTATACCCACAGTATAAGCGATTATGTTACATAAATAAAACAATCAGACAAATTATAAGCTGAAATAAAAAAAATGAAAAAGGTATTTTCTAACGTTTCTCGAATATGTGAATACTTATAATCCAGGATTCGGACTTTAAATATAAATGAAAGGGTTTCTGTTTAATAAAAAGCTTCCCTCGTTCCGCCATAGATGTCTGTAATGAAATTCTAGTGAAAATGTGTAAATGTGTCTAGAAGTTCCAAGAATTTGAGTAGTGTGGTTGTCAATCATGAGTAGAATTAGTGAATGTTACACGTGTGTTGAGTGAATGTTATACTCCTTATCCATCCCTGATGAAGGCAAGTTATTTGTTGATACCAGTTGAAAAAATGGTACCTTTTATTTAGGGGTTAAAGTCAAATGTTTTAACAACATTTTGAGTGTCTCCAAATACTTGTTCATGAATCTGGATTATCTCCAATTATAGGAGTTATTTTTCTTTTTTTTTTTGCATGTCAACATAGATGAAAAAGAATATGGAAGTCTGGGCATTTATAAGTATTTGTTACACGTTAAGTGATCACTTAAACCAGCCTATTATGGTCGTTAGCCCCGTAAATGCCCAGATTTCCATATTCTTTTTCATCCATGTTGAGATGGAAATAATATATAAATGGAGTTATTTATAGGATACTTGGCGATTATTTGTTTATACAATATTTATATTAATTGTTTTTTTATATATCTTCTGAAGTGATAGATAATACCGACAGTTAATTGTGTTCACACTCGGTGGCAATCTGTGTCACTGGAAAGTGATACCTTGGCACTGCGCACCTGTGCCAGTGCGCAGTGCGCAGTGCGCAGTGGACGTACCGTGTGGGTAATTACTGGCGGCGCAGGCATTGCGAATACCCGATAACGTTTCACTTTCGGTGCACTTCTTGTCGGACCACCTAGCGAGACTCTCGTAACTAGAGATGCGCCGAGTACATGTTTTACCGAGTTACCGAGTACTCGGCCGAATAATTCGGTTCAATCAATCAATTGCCTATTTCACTGGACCCCAGAATAATAATGAGATTTTTAATCCAGAGAAATGCGAATTGATAAGGAAGATCCTATTTTTAGAATTCATTGTAAGAACCGACGTTACGGAGAGTGCCAGCAGTAGTGAAGAAAACGGATCTAATTCTAACCTTAACCAATTAAGGTAATCACAAGATGCTGATCATTTTGGAATTGCTTCGAAGAACTTGCTTCTACCCAGTCACCGGAGCGCGAGGATCCTAAAAGCCCCATCGCTCTAGAATTAGATCGATATGTAAATGAAGGATTGTTGTCAAAAGATAAGATTGCTTTCGAGTGGTGGGCAAGACATAAAACAAGATATTCAGAGATGGCACATTTAGCGAGAGTATTTTTATGTGCACCTGCAAGTACCGTGTATAGCGCACGTTTATTTTCAGAATCATGTAACGTCTATGAATAAAAAATGAACAGGCTGTTACCAAAACATGTGGAGATTCTTGTATTCTTACATCACAACTTGCCATTACTATGTTTTAAATATCAATTGTTTAAATTCGATTTTAACAAACGCCACTTTTTAATCCTCCTGTTTTCATTATATTTCCCAAAATATTATATTACCTCAGTTAAACTGAGTATACTCGGCATTTGAACTGAGTTATTTGGCCGAGTACGAGTAGTAAAAAAAACGCCGAGTACCGAGTGTTAAACGAGTACTCGGCCCATCACTACTCATAACTCCAAAGGGAGCCCGTACAATGGGAGAAATGTGACTCGCTGTGCGAAATATAATTATATACGTAATGAGGCATTTCAGTTATTTTATTAAGTGCTTACTTTTGGATGGAAAATTTTGACCGTTTAACTGAATATTTCAATGAAAGTTATCCTTCAGACAATAATTCGGTTTTAAAGCATTATTCTTCAAGGCCCAATATACGATAAATCGCTACTTAATTTTCTTCCAGGTAACATTTGACGTAGTCAAATTTATAGCTTAAAACGCCGATTTGGATTGAAAAAAAATGTTTTTCTTTGAAATAAATATATGGTTTAAAAAAAAATTATGGAAAGGTAAGGAGTTAAAAAAATATATTTTTACAATTGTTTTTAAAAGTCAATATCAATATTCGAAAAATTGTGCGCAGAAACACGTCTAGCTCCTAGTACGGCTGGTAGTTTTCAGAATTCAGACGTTTGAGATATCAGCCTTAACCCTAGATTACGGGGCATACGTCTAATTTACGACGGACATCTGTGGGGAGCACCGAGTCAACATATTTAAGGAATGTAGTGACAACTAGCATATTTCATAGTTTTTTACCAATATTTTATGTTCTTATTTTATATAAATATCTTAAAAAATATGATTCCCTAATTTTTATTTATTTTTTTAAATTGGTAAAATGTGAAATTTTCATTTTAAACACGCCAAGTTAAAAATGATTATTTGTATCATTTATTTTATTTTATTAGGTACTTTATATGTCGTTACTAAATAAGTTCGTTAAATACTTGCAATTTCATCGTTCTGATTACAGCCGTAATTATTCTGTGACCAAATTGGCATATTACCTCATTTAAATACTAGCTATACTTGGTACATACAGCGCAGCTCTACTTTAAAAATTATTTTAACTACTTGCATTTCGCAATATTTAAATCGAAATAATAACCGTAACGGTTTAATATTTTTAGTTTCACTTTTTCATTTTTTTGTACTTTATGTGGGCATCATTAAGGCTTATATAAATGTATAATTATGACACAGCAGGAGACGGAAATGTTTAAGACAGTAGCACAATTCAATTTCTTTCATTCACCAATACACTCGTACATATCGCTCACTCCTTTCAACAACGTCATATGTCAAAAAACTTGATTTTCAGGAGATCGTTTTTAAGGTTCAAAAATATGATAAAATGTATTAAAAATAAATATCAAGCCACTTATTGAACTTTTTAGTGTGCAACAGATCTTTTTAGGTAAAACTTGAATGTTTTTTCTCCATTTCAAAAATATTTAGTTTATTAAAAAAAGAAAAAAATTAAACAATACCTTTTCTTCAAAATGCAAAAACAACACTTTCTGCCCTGTAGCGGGTAAATATTAAGTTAAAAATATGCCGCTTTTGCTGGGATATAGTACATTTTCTGGGCATTCCGAAACTTGCACAACTGAAAATTGTCGATTTTTGATATATGACGTTGTTGAAAGGAGTGAGCGATATATTAGTTGCACTTACTGGATGTTCGCGATTTTTGCAACAATATTTAAAACACGAAATTTATGTATGACTGATTTTTATCTTCTTCTTCTTCTTCTTCTTCTTCTTCTTCTTCTTCTTCTTCTTCTTCTTTATTTAGGACTGTGTCCTGTTATTCTCGGAGTCCGCTCCTGGGAGATGGAAAACCAGCTGTCTTTCCATCGTTTAGGTGGTCTTCCTGGGGGACTATTACTTCGTATGCTGCTGTCTGCTGCTTTGCTCACCACTCGATCCGAATTTGCTCTTCCCTCATGATCTCTTAAGAAACGTCTTCTTATTCTTCCCCATCGCACAACATCTTCTACATCGCAGATTCTTCTTATATAATGTAAAACCACTCAAAAACTTATCTCTGTTATTCAACGATCAATCGTTGTCGAATTTGTAAGGTCAAACCTCTAAGGGGTTTTGTGAATTTGGATATACATATATTTCTGAGCTTAATAAAATTTTTTAAATATTCAAAATCACTTTTCTTTTCGATGGAATAGAATGGGAAAGTGCATGACGGTTTATACCGTCATACATCTCATGTTTAGTTTTATACTAATGTATAAAACTAAACACAATAATGATAACTGAAAGTTCCCTGGCGGCACCTGTAATGCAAGTCTGCTACACGTTGCGCGTTGTGAAGTTCTAGTGACCTTTCGTTCACAAAACCCATTGTTATTTATTGATGCTCAAAATACATGCCTATATAATTTTATATTACTTTGTATTTCTTTAGATACACCGTGATCCAAATTTGTTAGTTCTTATGAAATAACATAATATTTACAACATTTTGAGTGTGTCCAAATACTTGTTCACAAATTTGGACTATCTCCAATTATAGGAGTTATTTTTCATATTTATTTAAATTCATTAAATAATTATTTTCAAAATAAAATATCTTCAAATATGTAACTAATTCTCGGTATTTACAAATATGAAAGGATAAAATATACATATATTTTTAAAATTTCGTGGTAAATACCACTACATTTTTCTTTGATCCTTTTGTGCCACGTGTTTCGATGCATTCCGAAAAAGTCTAGTTAAACATGTGCTCACTGCTTAATATCTATTTTTTCAATGAAAATTTTAGTTAGATTAGATTCAAAAATACGTTAAAATACGTTAATATTCTTAGTTTTAAATTTATTATTAATCTTTTTTTCTATCTTTGTTTAATTCGTACTTTGTATCCCATTTTAGTTTTTGATAACATAAAACTATATTTTTCTGTATTTTTTATTACTTGTAATATTTTATATATTAGTTCTATACGGACATTTGTTGGTGGAACTGCATTTTATATAGGTACAATAATATGATATTTTTTTTTCCACATATATTTTATTTAGCCAATGACCGGGTTTTGTCGTTACAGACATCATCAGACAAGTCTGAAAGCCGGTCACTAGCCGAATAAAATATATGCAGAAAAATCTATTTGAAAAATTTATATATTTGGATACATATTTACATATTTCCAAGTTATTTGGAAATTAATTAGTGTTAAGGACTTTCCTGTCACCGTGTTTTACGTCGAGTTAGATTCTTAAGTACCCGGTACCTGTAGAGTATTGCAGCTAAGTTGAGATATTATAATAATATTATGGCAGTTAATGATATTGTTAAGGTGTGGTTACACGGCACACGATACATATTCAGACTTTATTATGACACGCAGAGCGCTGTATAAACGGGCACTAAATTTCGTCGTCAGCTCTGCAATGAATCCTATTTCTCCACGTATAATATGGCAGACTGCGAAAACTGATCTCTTTTCTTGTCTAAATAAAATCATTTTGATTTCCTTTTTTGTAAATTATAATTGCATAATTTTAACTTACTAACTAATCATAGGCAGAGAAAATAGAACGCCACACTAACCTGTCTTTGTACACAATTTTCACCACTTCTACATTCATGGAACTCCTCATAAAGGCTGATTATTCCGACTCCTGACCTGACCACTTTTAAGCATTTGAAATACTTGATCATGCAAGTTTTCCCCTGCCTTTATTACCAACGACATACCTACATTTTGTACAATTTCGAATTTAATATGTTGTTTTTGAAATTATGATTTCTCGTAATCGCAACATTTTTTTGTAATTCATTTTACTACAACATAAATGCAGTGAAAGATCATAAGATCAAAAGGCTTTAAGATATGTATTTTATGATCAAGGTACAGTTACAATATTTACCCAATTAATTTCCCTATGCACCAAGAAAAAAAATCTGTGTTTGATTTAAAATTAATACATAAATTAAAATGGAGTTCTACAAATTAAACGCCAAATCAATGAATACATTTTATTTTATTAAAATCACCGACAAACGAGCTTTCTTCGTGTAAAGCATCTTTTTTAGAATAGCAAGTTTAGGAAAATTTGCTTGTTTCAGAGGTTTGAAGTTTATATCGTATTTATATCGCCACACGATACGTGTACGAGGTTTTTATCAATAGTAAACAAGTGTAGGTAGGCAACCAACCAGCATTAAATAAATTATACAGGACAAGACTTATTCGTAACACGTTATGTTTCGTAATTTTGCGTGTCGTGTCCGTCATAAATAATTTGGAGTAAATTTTCATCGACAGTTATATGTCAGTGAAATCTGTGGAAAGCTCGTTTTTTATCGGGAAGCATTAAATTAATAAATATGAAGGTAATCATTGCATTTATTGGCACGCATGTATGTAAAAATATTTTAAATTATGTGCGTCATTTTATATTTTAATCTCTGTCCGTGAAACCAGCTTGTTCATAATAAAAAAAATAGGTTAAATGAATGTTATATAACAATATTTAAAAAAAAATGATAACTCAAGAAAGGCGAATCGATTCTCTCAATCATTGAATGGCGGGACGATGAATATTACAAAGTATTTGATGCGATCACTTAAATCAACCAATAACAGATCACAAATCCTGTTTTTGCATAGACTTCAATACATTTCTCTGGAAAATTCATCTTTTTTCATGTTGAATATCTTAAATTTCTTCATAACTATCTCTTGTGTGTTATATCCAATATAATGTAAAGTACAAGTATTTTGACATACTAAAATATTAAATCTGTATACCTTCTTGATTTAATCTTATACCGTTAAAAATAAATACCAGTTAATAACAGCCGTTTTTAGTTTATTTAAATTTAATTCACACATATCAAAAAATTCGTCAATAATACAGTACATACTCATTATCATAATGCTGTAAGTTGCTTTCGGGTGTTTTTTTTATTTATTTAGAGGATGCGAATGAAATAACTCAAAGGCAATTTTTTAAAAGTTGGTGCCCTTTGATGCTTGAAATACTACTTAAAAACTCCCTCCCACATATTTAAGAGATTTCAAAGTGAACGTACGAAGGAATATATTTCGTTTATTTATGCCTTTATATCTTTAATTAGATAATTCACTCTATTTTTTAACGTGTTGACCATATACATCGCAAAATACATTAAGAATATATTTTACATCACGCACTCCATTGCTCAATTCTAACAAGTGGGCAGAGGAATTATTATTGATAAAGAATCACGTTTTAAAATAATCATAAATACATAACTCTAGTTGAATAATGACAAAAAATTGAATAATTTTGGGTTGTGGTCCCGTGGTTAGTATCATGGACTCTTGGGTCATAGTTTCTCGGTTCGAACCCACTCTACCACAATTTGATACCTATTTCTAACAATGAGCCGCTTAGGCTCACAGAAATAGCACGAAATGGAAGCATTTTTGTAAATAATAAAAACACAAATAATTCTTAAGAAAAAAAAAGAATTGAAGTATGCATACATTCATCTTAGAATTTAAAATAATGAAAATAAATTCAGAAAAAATAAGAAATGGGAGTAATTAAATGAAAAATCATGAAGTAAGTATTTGAAATATTGATTGCATATGGACTTTATACTGTCGACAACATAAAATGTTTTCACTTAAACTTTATTGAGACTGAAACATTTACTTACAAATTAACTGAACTTTTTGTACTCAATACTAATATTGAACACTATGTCTTTTTTAAGAAGAAATATAATGTGACGTACAGTGATTTTATGTAAAAGTTATAATTTAAGTCATTAGTTGGGAAATCGCAAAGTTACAGGTTGAATTATTAATTATATAATAATGAGAGTATTTCGTGTTAAATAAAATGTTTGGTTAGCATACTACATAATGAAAGGAAGTAAGGATTTTTCCAGACCATTGAATCCGATGCAATATGTTTGCGATTATGCATCATCATCAGTGGCGTGCGCAGATAATTAATTAGGGTGAGCAGTAGAGGTAGGTAGTAAGGTAAGCTAGGTACTACTTAGTAAGGTAGGGTAGGTACTGGTTGCGTTTTTTTACGCGGGTTACTTAGGACAGGTACTGCTTTTCTGCCTATATGGAATGCACGCCCCTGATCATCATGACAAAGATGTTTAGTAATAGTCTGGAGTCCAAAGGATTCAGAAAGGCCATGCATCTGTGATTGACCCCCGGGTGAGTTAAAACCATCCAAAAATGGTTGCGAGCACTTTCAACATTTGCATAGAATAATTATCAATATATTACGTAATTCCACGTACACTGTACACCTAGCACAATGATTCCGCGAGGTGTTAGCCAACAATAGTTACCTCACGAACCCAACAATGGGAATTACATCCTCCCACAGCCGTTGCGAAACTCGGTACGCGCACTGTACGGTCCCATTCACAAGGTAATAAGATCGGCGGCAGTGCGTCACGAATCGGGTAGGTACCTACATGCTTTGGGAAAATTGGCGCTTATGGGAATTGGACTATCCACACCGAAAATTGGAATTGTTTCTCAAAACTGTGCCATGGAAAAATAACTCGGAGTCCATGTCGGAAGACAGAACACACTAACCGATCTAAACCAGCAAGATGAAGAAAAACCTATAAATGCACATCCGCTGTCCAAACTCAAAACACAGTAAGGGACATTTTTTTTGAAGTACGTTTTTTCTACTAAGTCCAAAAATGCAACTACTACAAAAAAATGTCCCTTACTGTGTTTTAAGTTTGGACAGCCGACATGGTGAATGGCATCATATTCAACTCAATTGGTCTGATTTATTTATTGATTTAACGTTTAATTTGTAGAACTCCATTTCAATTTACGTATTAATTTTTAAATCAAAACAGATTTTTTGAGTCCACTCAGTTGTATTTGATTTTAAAAAAACACATAAAAATTAATATTGTGAGAATTGTTTCGCCTAGTTATGGCATTTTCAAACGAATGTAAAGATTAAATGGACTGACGGTCCTTATGTATCTATTACGTATTTAAGTAATAGTTAAGAACCTAGAATTGTATTGCTACATAAGGACCGTCCGTCCATTAAATCTTCACATTCGTTTGAAAATGCCATAACTAGGCGAAACGATTGTCACAATATAAATCTTTATGTGTTTTTTTTTAAATAAAATACTACTTAGTAGACTCAAAAAATCTGTTTTGATTTAAAAATTAATACACAAATTTAAATGGTTTGACCTGAAAACAAATTCATTCTTTATGGTAACAAAAGTCGTACATGAATATTTATTAATTTATTTCAGTTTTACTTGGTAAGTATCTTTATTTCTTAATAATATCTTTGACAATGACTTTATTTCGATGCATACCGCATCATATTCAAACACTTTATGTGATGTATGAAAATGATACAAAATGCTTCGAAACACGTGTCACATTCTATTTTAATAAATAGATATATTTACAAAGTAAAACTTATTTTTGGACATCTCAACAAAGATGAAGAAGAATATGGAAGTGTGGGCATTTACGAGGCTTGTGACTATCATAGGCTGGGCTTAAGTGACCACTTTACACACGTGTAACATTGAGATGTCAAAAATCAATATGAAAAATAACTCCTAAATTGGAGAAAAAAAAAATCGTGTTTACTTTAATGAACTCGAAAGTGTTCTTGTAGATGTGTTTTATTTTTATGGTTAAATTACCATATTATTCCACAGTTAATGCCAAATCAATAAATAATATAACACGATTCGATACATTGTATCACATCTCACATCATTAAGTTCGCAAATGGCACGTCCAAGGGGGGAATGAATCTCATAAACCATATTCAATTAGAACCGCTCATTTATGGCTAATAGATGTCGTGTTATGAAGTCATTAAGACATACTTGTCACAAGTATGTGCATAATCATTTTCTTTGTGCAATATTTTCCTTTTATACAATTATTGTGTTTCCTTTTATTTTATGAAAATTATTATTTATGTCCATAATTTACAATCTATAATCTATTCAATTAGAGGCAAAATGTAATATTTATGAGAAAAATACGTTGAAAACTAAATATATATATATATATATATATATATATATATATATATATATATATATATATATATATATATATATATATATATATACATATATATATATATATATATATATATATATATATGTATATATATATATATATATATATATATATACATATATATATATATATATATATATATATATATATATATATATATATATATATATATATATATATATATATATATTTACTGTTTGCGATTCGTGATACAAAATGATTATGATTTTTTACTTAAATTTTGTTGATTAGAAATTTTTATCAGAATTTTTAAGTCGCAATAATTTGTGGGACGTAGAGGAGATGTATGAATGTGGAAAAGGCGAAAAAAATTCAAAGAAAGATTGGTGTGGCGTTCTATTTTCGATCGATGTGGTGGTTAGTTTAT
Source organism: Brachycentrus maculatus (assembly GCF_059751285.1). Taxonomy (NCBI): domain Eukaryota; kingdom Metazoa; phylum Arthropoda; class Insecta; order Trichoptera; family Brachycentridae; genus Brachycentrus; species Brachycentrus maculatus. Next base: position 1,615,392 of record NW_028280891.1, read on the forward strand.
TTATTAATTTATTACCACTTTTTTCTTTTATCAATTACCATCTCGCGATTTCGCCGAAAGGGAAGCCAAAGAGAATAGAACGCCTCACTAGTCTGTCTTTGGAAACAATCTTTGCCTTTTCCACATTCGTGCATCTCCTCACAGATACCTGCCTATTATTCCGGCTCCTGGCGTTTTCATATTCATTCCTTATATCACCATTAGAACACCTATCATACAATCTTCATACTACCACACATTCGTCTGAGAGAACGCACTTCGACTGCATTCGGTCTACCTTCATCCTTCTTTTGCCAACTATATTCTTCAATTCCATACATTAGGGTTAGAACCAGGACTCCATTGTGTACTGTCAGTTTAGCTATCGATGATAGTAATTTAGTTAGTATAATTATGAATCAAAAAAAAAAAAAATATGGGGCGAATGTAGTTAGAAAAAGAAGCAGAGGACGACCGAGGAAAACTTGGCACAATCAGGTATGTCAAATACTTGAAAGCGGCCGGGTCAGGAGTCGTAATAATCGTCGGGTATGTATGAGGAGATGCATGAATGTAGAAGAGGCAAAGAATGTTTGCAAAGACAGAGTGGTGTGGCGTTCGATTCTCTCTGCCTACCCCTGCGGGAAGCGGCGTGATGGTTAGTTAGTTAGTTAGTTTTTATTATGAATCACATTTTATTGCAAGCACCTGACCATTAACAAACATAATCATTTATTATTTAAAATCATGTTGCAGATGCCATAAAGTCTTTAAAATTTCATGGTGAATAATAATAGTAGCAATTTATTGTAAGAAATCTCTATAAGGTATTTACATGATTGTACGTATGGTGTTACCTTTGCCTCTGCCTTTGCTTATTATCCGTAACCAGGCCAAGAGCAAATATTAATGAACTTATCACGATTTTTATCGTTGCTAAGATGAAACAGACATACACAGTCGTTAGTCTATGTATGTACATATGTAGTATCTGCTAAATGCCGTAATAATAATAAAAATATTGTATCAGTAGAATATAAAACATAAAAAATGCATATATCGCTACTCCTTTCAAGAACGTCATAAATCAAAAATCGTCAATTTTCAGTTATGCATGTATTCGGAATGTCCAGAAAATATACTATATCACAGCAAAAGAGGCATATTTTTAACTTAATATTTACCCGCTACAGGTTAGAAAGTGTTGTTTTTGCATTTTGAAGAAAACATATCGTTTAATTATTTTTTGAAATATACCTACTTAATGTTTTTCAAATGGAGAAAAAACCGTCAGGTTAAACCTAAAAAGATCTGTTGCACAGTAAAAAGTTCAATAAGTAGCTTGATATTTTTTTAAATAAATTATATTACATTTTTAAACTTTAAAAACGTTTTCCCGAAAAGTCAAGTTTTTTGATTTATGACGTTCTTGTAAGGAGTGAGCGATATGTATGTATTAATTAAACATATCAATCAAGACTGTACTGCATAGAAAATGTAAAAACGTCAGACGTTACCATTCAAGTCACCTTTGCTTGGCAAGAAAATAAACATCAATGCAGTTAGTCATGTTTAACAAGTCAATATATTATACTTCCAAGTTTAAAATCCTTTGGGATATTTTCAGGGCAATTTAAGCTAGTAATATGTCAAATAGTTAATGATCACGTTTTTGTAAAAAATGCACTCGGTCACTTTCTCCTGTATGACTACGATATGTGTATATGATATTTCCGATGAATAATTCACATTTCTCGTTTTGAGACATGGGATTAACGTTAACAAGACTGAAAAACAAATAAGAAAGTTACCAAAAAAAATAAACAAAACTTATACATGGCAAAATATAAAACAATAAATAAGGTTAATAAATAGGGATATAAAAAAAAAACATATGGAAAGAAGCATGTTTAAAAGAAACAAATGAGAAAATATAACTAATTGCTACACAAGTAAAATGTAATATACCTACTTATATTTATGTATTAATTTTAAATCAAACACAGATTTTTTGAGTCTACTAAGTTGTATTTTATTAACAAAAAACACATAAAAAATTATATTGTGACAATTGTTTCGCCTTGTTAGGGCATTATCAAACGAATGTTTGTTTCGCCTTGTTAGGACATTCGTTTGATAATGCCCTAACAAGGCGAAAAAATTGTCACAATATAATTTTTTATGTGTTTTTTGTTAGTAAAATACAACTTAGTAGACTCAAAAAATCTGTGTTTGATTTAAAATTAATACATAAATTAAAATGGAGTTCTACAAATTAAACGCCAAGTCAATAAATACCTACTTATATTCTTATTCTACCCCCATCGTGTCCCGCGTGGTGCATAGGGTACCCCATCGGATCGACACGCTGCAGATAAAGAAATGTGTACCTCAGAGTAAAGGAGATAAGAAACTGCAGTTTATATATACTGTTTTGAATATTGAAAGCATTTACTTCTTGGATCATATTGATATTCTCAAGACTTTTTATTTCTCAAAATAATATATGTTTATATATATATACTACTATATTTGTATGAGTTTAATTAAATGATAACAGCTAAAGATTCTTAAAAATAGATTCAGTTTGAATGATTGTGTACACATTTGCATTGTTGGTGCGGTGCAGCAACCTCTCCACGCCTACTGAAGTGTGGAAGTGTGGAGCCGTCGAGACATTGTAGACGGAATTTGCATGCAATCAGAGAATTAACATATTGAGTGTTGTTTCTGTGACAGTGATTGTTCAGCCAAGATGTCGCGATAAACTTTATTGTTGAATTTTTTATCACCTGCTAACGAAAACGTTGTCCATACTAATATTCGATCAGTATTTTAGAAACTAAATTTAATTGCGATAAAAATTTGCACCGCACAACGAAGTCCTAGTACCAAATCTTTACGTATTAAGTCTTCAAAATAAAGATGAAAGAAGAATGAATGCATTCGAAATACGATCGCTCAGACGAATATGCGCAAAACAATATATATTAGATGTTGGAATGGTGAAATAGGAATCAATAAATTTTTGAAATGTGTGTTGAGATGATGTGGATCAAATTTTTAATAAATGCTGAGCGCAGAGCGAATCATGCTCTTAAACCAGAAATAAGTTATATCAAATAAAAACCTATCAACGAAAGCTAACCTGGCAGTACACAACGTATGGAAATGAAGCATGGAGTTGGTAAAAAAGGATGAAAGTATACTGATTGCAGACGAATGTGCAGCAAAACAATGTATGATAGATGTTCAAATGGTAGAACAAGTATTCAAATGGTTAAAATAGGTATGTTGAGATGGTATGGACCTATGGAACGAGTAAGATATAAGAACGGAATAACATATTTATGTGCGGCGAATTTAGCAGGAAATCGAAGCAGAAAAAAGAGAAAATCTAGTTTTCATTGAATTTGAAATCATAAAGTGCTTAAATTTTTTTTGAATATTTAAAGCATTAACTTTGTGGATCATTGTACCATATATTATGGTAATACTACCTATATATTTTTTGGAGTAATAATAAGACTTTGTTTTTGATCCAATCAGTTTTTTATTAAAAACCAACTAGTTTCGAACAAACAACTTGTTGCCCTCTTCAGGGTTTGTTTTATGACTAAACAGACATATAAAATTTTATATGTCTGTTTAGTTATAAAACAAACCCTGAAGAGGGTAACAAGTTGTTGCTGAAACTAGTTGGTTTAAAAAAAGTGAGTGGATCAAAAAACAAAGTCTTTTTATTTCTCTAAATACATAAAACGAAAATTTACAAATTAACTATAAAATTTTGAAGAAAAACATTTGGTCACTAAATCGGCACTTTTTAGTACCTTTATCATCTTCAAACAGTGTTGTTAAATAATTTGAACTGAAAATGTGCCAAGAAATCACAACAATTTATTTTTTATTAAATAATCTGATATTTTCAATCCGGAAACATTTGACTGCTCGCTACTGTTGTAAAGAAAATAAAACATTTATGATTACAATATTCCTTAGTGTAACCTAATTTAGTACGTAGATGTTTACATCCAAATACTTGAATGTGATACACACTCGTATGTACACAAGTGATTTGGGATATTAAAGTGCTCATCACTTTCGGAGGCTGATAGTAAAATGTTTGAGATTACAATGTTTCTCACTGTAACCTCATTCAGTACTTATTTGATAAATTACAATAGTAAATGTTCACGCTAATGACCGAAGAGAGAACCAAACAAAGTGGGTTAGTTATTTAGTAACCGGTGTATCAAATCAAGATTATTTTAATTACAAGTGAAACAAATTAATCAAAAATATGCCCGACTCCTCTAATGAGCTCACGTTCAGTTTTCTAAAATACATTTGTAAAATGAAGAGATAAGTTAATGAATGAAGAGGAGGAGAAAAAAGAGTATCAATAACTTTTTATGTTCCCAAGATTTACAATGAAAAAAGTGGCGTCTTTGTATGTATGAAAGGCTTTGTTTTGTTTTTGTTTTTTTTTTTAAGAAAAATATTTGTTTTTATTATTTACCAAAATATTTTCATACTATTTCTGTGAGCCTAAGCGTCTCATTATTAAAAATAGGTGTTAAATTGTGGTAGAGTGGGTTCGTCGAGTAGTGCCCTATGCACCACTTGGCTGTGGATAGAGCCATGAAGGATTTTTTAAAATTTCATTCTCGTCTAGGGTTAACGGTTGGAAAATACAAAAAGGAAGCAAAATAATTCGCTTGTTTCTAAAATACCGGAAGTATAGAGTGACGTCATGTGTTAATATAATGAGCGGAAACCGGAAATGGTTTCGCCAGCAGAATGAAACGAAGGCCAATGAAAACAATGAGGCTTCCACGCGCTGTGATAAAATCATGTATAATAAAAGTACAAAGTGATATAAATAAAAATTCGTTATAATGTAAAATTTCATTCAGTATAATTTATAGAGAACAAGGAAATCCTTGACACCCTGTTGAATTTTTATCATCTATTAAAACTTAAATATAAGTGATTTTTCCACAGTAATATTTATTCAATATTACCATTGACTGGTACCTGGAGCGGAGGGCTGATCACCTTTCATTCATGTGTAAACGATCAAGATAACACTGCGTTAATATGACAAAGTGCCCTATGCACCATTGGGGTACGGATAAGGGTTTTATTATTATTATTATTATTTTAATTATTATTATTATTATTATTAAAACTTTGTTTGCAATCTTGCACTTCTCAATCTTGCACTTGCACTTCTAGAACTATCTCTGTCATATGCATACTTCACACTAATTTAAATGACTTCCAACTCCACAGTTAATCACCAAAGTCAACTTCTGTCAACTCTGAACATTGTCGAGTGATGCATTTAACTTATTTTCTTTTTTTAGTCCAATACTGCGTGTTTAATATGCAGCCGTAAAAATAAAGTAAAAGTGACATAATATTCTGTCCACCTCCGTAGCGCAGTGGTCAGCGCATTTGGCTACCGTGCTGGGGGTCCCGGGTTCGATTCCCAGGGGGGTCAAAATAAATATGGCCGATTTTCACTCTCATATTTATTTAATATCACCCTGGACTGGTACAAGAAGTGCAGGGCTGATCACCTTGCCTTCATGCAATTAACGATCAAGAATTATCGATCACTGCGTCGCTACGATGCAGTGCCCTATGCACCATTGGGTGCGGATAAGGGTTGGAAGAAGAAGAATATTCTGAGATATTTGACTTCAAAACTACGACCTAACTTTCAACCACCAAACTTTTAGGTGTGTTGTTGGATAACATAAAATCAGAATAGTTTTTTTTTGGCTACGCTGTACATAAAACAACAGCTGATCTAGCTTAGAATCAATAACTCTAATAAACTTATATTTTTGCATTGTAAAAACATTATTATATTCAATACTACTCTTTTTTTACCATATTAACGAGAAAAAAAAATTCCATGAATTATATTGTAGAAAAATGTTTAAACAGAATTTTAATAATTTTGAAATCAAGAAATTACTAACGTGTGTATGGTAAAATACCTTTTCTACATCTTTTCTTTTCTTTTAACCTATTTTTTTTCATATTTGTTTCATTTGACTAGTGATTTCATTTACAACATTTTGAGTGTGTCCAAATACTTGTTCACAAAATCTGGATTATCTCCAATTACAGGAGTTATTTTCATATTATTTTTTGACATCTCATCAAAGATGAAGAAGAATATGGAAGTCTGGGCATTTTTCACATTTTGTAACATTCACCAATTTTACCCATTATTGACAAAATGTGAAAAATGCCCAGACTTTCATATTCTTCTTCATCTTTTATGAGATGTTAAAAAATAATAGTGATTTCATCATTGCCGACATCAGATTAGTAAACAGTGAAGACGAATCCCGGTCAGTGGTCAAATAAAAATAAAAACATAAAAACTGAAAAAAACAATAAAGATAAATTCTCAATATTATTAATATTTAAAGCATTTACTTTGTGGTTAGTCATTTTTACTCATTTATTTTTTGCTAGTTTTAGTTAATGCATGTTTGACCTCGGCACGTAACACATGTTTGTGCTGCAACCTTTAGTGCATGTTGGTCTTTGTGTCGACTAAAAATCGCATGTGTTAAACATTTTGTGTAGTTTTAATTGTGTAAATAGTGCTACGGTTGTGAAGGGTAGTATTGTTTGCATGCTGTGGTAGTGATTGTCCTGATGAAGAGACGGGTACGTCTCGAAACCGGTAGACATAAAAAGTGAGTGGTTATATGCTAATAATACTATATTAGCATCAGAGTTATGTTTATTATATACAAAATGCAGTTTCATCAATGTCAGTGCCAAACTAAAATCAATAACATGTGGTTTTATAATTTCTAAATAATTTAATTTAACGGTACTTTAAAGCTTTTTTTTTGGAAATACAAGTTCAACAAATAAATAAACACTGTAAAAAAAGATATTACGCTGAAAACTAACATATTAAATAACTAACATTTGTATTTAGTGATTCGATGAATTATTTACGCACTTTTTTGTATTCGGTTATGTAAATTTTGTGTTATTAACTTAACCTAATGGGAATTTTACGGGATTTTTGAACTCCAGCGTATAATTTAAGTTCAATATACGGATGTTATATAATATAAAATATGTTGAAGTCAGTTTGATAAATTCCACAGTCGAACTGCCGAATTGTTGAATTTCAGAAGCAATACTCTTCATCGTATGTTTATAAATTTAATTCGCTAGTAATATTGAATTTTTCGCAATCTACGTGTTGAAGGCGTCAATTTAAATGCTGGGATTAATAATGTAATATATATGGTATATAGTTTAAAAGTAAAGGGTAACATGATCTATTATCCGATATAGAATCACGCTATTTCGTACAGGATTATTTGTGTTACGATTTCGTGTGTTGAACAGTTTGAAGTTACACGACTTGCAATCCTTTGCAATGTTTGCAGGGACTATCAATGCTTTTAAGAGTATCTAGTAAGTTCTATCATTTAATCTGATAATATAAAACCTTATTTTAATGCACCTAAAAGACATTAAACGTGTAATGGAAAGCTAATGTATTGTCTCAAAGTACAAAAAGTACTTTATAATAATTGTTTTTAAAAAATTAACATAAATATATAAAGCGTGAACATCAGATAAACTGAGAATTAGGAAGTTTTTCATCGAATTCTAAATATTGAGTCCATGAAAAAACGAAAAATACAACTGAGATTCTAAAAGTTCACTTAGCATACAAGCTTTATTTATCACAAGTTTATAAAGAAAATTTCAAAAAGAAAATTTCAAAAAAACATCAAAAAAATCAAACAATATGTGCGTTTAGAAGAATCCATAAATACGCCAAAATTTGTACTCAAATACGTCAACTATTTTTTTTAACACAGTTCAATAATGCATTCGCAAGGCGAAACAGTTGTTACAATCAAATAAGTGGAATATTATATTTAAAGTAAAAAATAAAGGATTATTGACTTCTACAAAGTAAACAAATAAAATTTGTAACAAACACATTATATGATTCATAAAAATTGACCCAATTCGCCTTTCATAATTTCAGCATATAAAAGAAAATTTCTTATGATCTTAAAAAAGGATAACTTTTATTATTCAATTCATGAGAACATTAATTGATTACGCTTATTTATCATGACTCATTTATGTGCGATTAGATTATTTGTTGTCGATATTAATTTTCTTTTCAATTATAACCCTTTGTTGGTTAAATAGAGATCTCTTTCCAATATCACATTATCTGGTCTTGTAATAGAACTCCAAACACGACTAGAATCGTGAATGTGAGTTACTAGTTACTACCAAATCGTGATCGAGTAGGTATCGGTGACTTACTCCCGGCATAACCTTGCTGTCACTCAATATACGCCTTGCAGAGCTGGCCATAAGTGTCACATTGGAATAGTAACGTCTCGATTGATAGGTTGGGAGGTCCGTGTCAATCTATTCACTGCCTTAATTATTTTTAAAATGTACTTTTTTTTATTTTATAGAATGAAAACAGATGCATATTTGCTTTGATTTAATTCAAATTTCAACAAGTGTGACCAAATATAGAGAGAAAAAAATAATAAATATGATTAAGGTATTTTTTATCATTTAAAACATTTTAAGAATGAATGAAAGGGTATGTACATTAGCGTGCAGTACATTTGTAAGAAAGAGTATGTACGTATGTACATTTGTAAGAAAGAGTATGTACATTAGCGGGCAAACAGCTATGAAGCAATATCCTTCGACCAACCAAAAATAGACTTGTACCTATGAATGCTCAAAATATGTGCTTTTGATAGGTATTTGATATGGTAGGAACACGACAGTGGTGGAATAAAGTCAACACGATTTAAGAGAAATTACAGAACTAATAATTTAAATAAATTAACTGTTAAAAGTTTTATACTGGAATAAGAAAGCCAGGAGCGGGCGAGGAGTTAAGAGGAGAGGATTAAAAAAGATAGGAAGGCTACTTTGGACAGTCAGCAGTATTTTTTTTCTATTTTCTCACTACAAAAAAACTCATATGTATCAATCGCAGGATGATTGATTAAAAGATCATAACGATGCATATTAATGATACTGTAAGATGGTAAAAGCAAAGAAGGCAAATAAATTAAGATAAAATGAAAAATTGAAGCGCGAAGATGGACCATGTCGAAATGTATGGGTTTAAAGGATAGATAGTAATGTTTCAAATGATTCCCGAAAGTTTTGAAAGATGGTAAATTTTTCATTTGGAGGGGTAATTTGAATGACTGATGAATGATGTGTTATGTGGAAAAATACAATCGCCAAGGTACATAAAGTTTTCAGTTAAAATCGTAATTTAGTGTACTGGCATTATACGAGTAAATAATATGGTAGAAAAGTGTAAAAGATTATAGGTTTATACGAAACATTAAACGATGGCATTGTAATTCAATTCTCGGAGGTGGATACATGGTCGTATTATCTCAGATTGAAATTAATATGCATACCGGCTACATATCTACATAAACTGTTTCTTGATATATACGTAAGTATCTGAAAATTTAAATCCATTCAAAGATGATTCTAGGCTAATGATTTAGTATTGTTTAGAGACACACACCTTTACTTTCCCGCCCACTCGCTGTAACATTATACATAGGACAAAAAGATTGAACCAAACGCCTATCAAAAATTACATATTATATTCAGTGACGCAAGACATATCCATCAACCAATCGTAATGAAACTCTCTCTTAAATTTGGAGGATTATGGAGAAATATATGGACGTCCTTAGATTTTATAAAGCCACATAAATACTCAAAAATAAATTAGAACCTGGTAAAAAATCTTCCCTATTGGGAAATAATTGACATCTCAACACATGTTAGATGGAGAAGTTTATTGAGATGCTTAATTTGATTTGATAACCCTGCTTTTAATCTCACAAATTTATGTTTTGAATATTGAAAGCATTAAGTTTGTGGATCATATTGATATATTATTTCGAGAAATAAAAATACTTTGTGTTTTGATCCACTCACATTTTACTAACCAACTATAAAGTTTCGGCAACAACCTGTTGCCCTCTTCAGGGTTTAATTTATCACTCTATGGTCATAAATTAAACCCTGAAGAGGGCAACAGGTTGTTGCCGAAACTAGTTGGTCAATAAAAATGTGAGTGGATCAAAACACAAAGTATTTTTATTTCTCGAAATAATAATATCACAAATTTATCTTTTAAAAAAAAAATTATAAGATAAATTTGTGAGATCGAAGATGTCGTTAGGTGGGGAAGACAACGAAGAAGACAATCGTATGCGCATGTGAGGTGAAATCTATATTGAAATGAGGAAAAATTTTAATAAGCAGAGACTCTTTTATTCGATAGATGGCTGTTGTGAACTCACATGTACTGTGTCACGAGATTGAACAATATATCCAGGAGTTCCAAAAATATGAGTGGTGTGGTTGTCAATCGTGGGTAGAACATTGGTGAATGTTACACTGTGAAAAGTGATCACTTAACTCTCCAATGATATGTCATAAGCCTTGTAAATACTAAAATAGACTTCCATGTACGTTGAGATGTCAAAATGTAAAAATAACTAAAATAACTTAAGAAGAGAAAATCCAGATTTGTGAAGTATTTGGACATACTTAAAATGTTGTAGATATCATCCAATAAATTCGTCGGTTATGTATGTGAAACTTTTTTATTTCCTTAAGTGGTTTTATTCTTTTTTTGTTTCTAGCCTGCGGGAGAAATTTTAATTAATTCTGACATTGAGCTACTGAATTAGTATTCCTTAAATATTCAATATTCATTAATTCCCTCCTAGTTTGTAATCCAACTTGTAATTTAGTTTCTCATTGACAGCTTGTTCTGGTCTAGAGGCTATTATGCTAAATTCTTCAAATAAGGATATGTTATAATGATATATGTGGACATAAATTTTATTCGTTCATATGCATACATTATCTGTCGAGGCGAGAAAAATCGAATGAATTGAACCTCATAGATGCTTGATTTTTTTGAGACTGTTGCAGTGTGTCGAGTTATTGCGACTGTTTATTATTTTATAAGAACTGTTTTAATAAACATCCATTCAAAATAATATCATTTTGAGTAAACGTTAATAAATGATAGTAAACAATTTCAATATATAATTCCTTTACCATTAAAAGATATTAGAATCTAAAATTACGTATTTCAAGATGCTATTTTATAAAAGCTTTTAAGTCTTAATTCTGATCATAACGATAAACTATTATTAAAAAAATGTCATCCCTATAATGTCTTTAAGCTGTCATTATGATGATTTTTTAATAATTTTACTAGAATATTTTGAAGTAATATTTTTCAGTAAATTAATATTTTTAATCAATAAGGGTATACGGGTGTGTGGATCCTCTTAATGTCTTTTTTAAGGACTTTACGTTGTAACTAGTTCAAATATAAGAACGTATATAATTAAAGCCCTAATATATTTTAATTTAAATATGAAATATTAAAAACAAACACAGATTTTTAAAGTCTACTAAATTTTATTTTATTATTAAAAACACATAAAAATAAAATTAGTGACAATTGTTTCGCCTTGTTATGGCATTTTCAAACAACTGTGTTACCTTTATATCTTCCCTTAACTTTCAATAATTTTTTTAAAGATGAAGGTTATCATTTTAATCATAATGAACCGCTATTGAGGTAAAATTTTACGAAAATTGCTAGATAAATTATCCATTTTTTTTACTACTAACCCAATCAGGAAATGAACACATCACCATTCACATTCTCTTACGTGTATATTCAACTAACAATAAATTCCGTAAATTTTGTACCATAGGCTTATGAACATATAGTATTTTAGTTTTTACATATGTACTTATAATGTATCTCGTATGTGCCCGATAATTTTGGATTCCCCCATACATAAATCAAAATATTCAGTTTTCCATCCAAAACAGCGCATTTGGAATGATGTTAAGGCCTTTCGATTGCAATAAATCAATTCCTTGTGGGTTATTGTGCCGCGTGTTATTAGCACTTGCGCCGACGTTTCGAAACACGGGTCGGTCTCCATTTAAGAACACATCCCGTATAACCACATTCTAACGTGTACTAAAGGAAAGACAATAAATATTAATTATACATTATGCACCACGACGAGACGAAACAAACCATGAGATTGGTATTTGTGTAATTAGTTATCAATGCGCGTAATACCATATTTCATTGTTCCTAATAATTCCTCATTATAAATAATGAGGTATTAAATTTTAGTAATTAATTACTTAGGATCTCACTTTCAAAATTGAAAGAAATTTTATTTATTGTAACTGCAGACGGTTGGTAGATTTCTATTTAAAATATCAAAAATCAACTAACCAACTAACTAACCATCACGCCACTTCCCGCAGTGGTAGGCAGAGAGAATAGAACGCCACACCACTCTGTCTTTGCAAACATTCTTCGCCTCTTCCACGTTCAATCTCCTCATACATACCCGCCGATTGTTACGACTCCTAACCTGACCACTTTCAAGTATTTGGCATACCTGATCGTGCCATGTTTTTCTCGGTCTTCCTCTGCTCCTTTTTCCACTTACTTAGAAGAATGTGCGACAAAACGATGTATGATAGATGTGCGAATAGTGAAATAAGGAAGGAATGCAAAGCTGAGATAAGCATTATCGATAAAATTAAGAAAGGTGTGTTGAGATGGTTTGGACATGTAGAACGAATGAGTGAGGAAAGAACGGTAAAACAAACTTTAAAAATTTATCAAAAATTAAACAAGGTTATTGGATTGAATCCTATTTTTTTCCCATTTACTTATATGATAATATGTGAGGCGTTTGAGAGTGTTTGATAATGTCTTAATAAGACGAAACGCGTCACATATTATTATAAATGCGTAAATAAAAGTAGAATTTAATCCAAGAACCTTGCTTAATTTTGGATATAATATCCAAAAATTTTAAGAAAATCTTGTTTATTTGTTACTTCTGTCTAATTAATAACTGCAAATTAATTAACTGGTTGAAATTCCCATTTCAACAATACAATTGAAATGTCTCCTTAACAATTTTAATTTCAAATGAGAACACTTGTTTTTACCACTTGAGTTATATTTATTTTATTTTAACGACTAGTTTGGAAGCTACAGATGCTTCTAACTATGGGTCTGAATATAAACAATCAATATAGATGGAAGTATCTGTGGCTTCCGAAACTAGTCGTTAAAATAAAATAAATTTAACTCAAGTGGTAAAAATAAGTATTCTCATTTAAAATTAACATTAATTAAAATTAAAAACAAGTGTTCTCATTTATAATTTCATCATGTCTGACCACAATGTGAATGCCGAAACTATAAATAAAATATTTATTGGAATATTTATTGCAATGTTTATTGGAAATATTGAAAATGAAGATCAACAAGATTTTTTGTTACAAAACATTTCACCGACATTAACCGGAACATAGAGCATGGAAAAGCAGTCATAACTTAACAAAAAAATAGAAATCTTTGAGACAAAATAATACTCACAATGGAAGCAATGTCAAGCGATGCAGGTAGACAGCTAAACACCATTAATACACAAAACACACGGTGATTTGTGGATAATGGCAACAGGTGAGAACAGCCATAGAAACACAAAAGAACAATGTACTCACTTATTGTAATATGATTGACTTATCAAAATATTCTTGCGTTGAGTTTTCCAATGTTTCACACACACTTATTCCAGTGTTTCACTAAATGGGTAAATGCTTGATACAAGTACACAGTTTAACTGATATCATTAAAATAGCTTTTTCCTTACGTGTATTATTTTATAATATATACACTTGAACACATAGTTCTTTTTACTCTACATTTCCTTAGTAATTCTGTGTAATTATCGCTACTTTACCACGTTACTCCGATAGCTGTATTGTTTATACTATTGTTATCAGTAGAACAGGTGTGTTGCTACTGCGATATGAGCAAACTTTACTAAACGCTACCAGTATAGTGTGCTCTAGTCATTTATATTCACTCTCGAATCTCGCTTGCCAATTACGAACACCTGTGTCTTCAAAACAAATATTTTTCGAGTGATTCGGTTGATTTTTAATTCTCAACCCGTTCGGATTCGTTGAGCAATTACGAAAATATAACTCGGATAAAATCACTTGGTTTAACTGTTGTTTTATACGACAATTTTATTAGGTTGGGTCGCTGCTTAATGCCGCTCAATTTCAAATTAATATTACGCGAAATCTTTAAAAAAATCTCCGCGTTAAAGTCTTTTTGTATATGAAAAACTGTAAATATCAAAGATTATTTCAGACATTATTACTAAAAGTACCGTAGTAAAAGCATGAAGTTTTACGCTATTTCAATTTTACAATTTATCCGTAATAATCATGCAAGAAGAAGCATTTTTGTATTTTTATAATTCGCTTTCACAGTCGTATTTTTATCATCTATTTATATAAAACGTAACTTTCACGAATTCGTTCGTCTCCTTTTTCCCTTCAAATTGAACACAAATTTCACTCAGTCAAAAATGTAAGAACACATTAATATTATATTTATCACAATTGTTCAAACACAAATTTCGTTCAAATACGTTTCACTTTCACAAAAGTCAAGACGACGATTGAAACAATTAAAAAAAATTATCTTGTAAGTTTTTAAGGATCGTTGTATGGTTAATCATAGTATGAAAAATACTTGGCACTAAAAACTTCGATGTATTTTTGAGTTGTTTTGTGTTTCGCGCGCTTTACGCCGCGATGCGTGACGTCACACGCCACCTGCGCAGATGGTACCTGGCCGCTGTCTGTGCAGCAACTAAAGTGCCTCCCGAGAATAGAGCCTCTCTCTGCTTTCTGTCTACCTGGTACCTGTTCCCCCCAGCGAGCATCATCTACTCCTCGTATGGACTGACGGATGATCATTTTTATAATTATGGCAGGCGCATCATTCAAAATAATATATATTTTTTTAAATACGTCGTTTACCCGTATTTTCATTTTCATTTTTTTATATTTTTTAACCCTTTTAGGATTAAGACTTCGAATAACTCTGAGGTTATTTCTTCATTTGTGATACATTAAAAAACATTAAAATTCTGAAAACAATTCATGAATCAGGTCCAAAATATTTAACAATCGTAATTATTGTTAATCTTGTAACAATAATTATCAAATGAATTAAAATATTATGATTACTATAATTAATTTTGTAACAAATTAACCATCATGCCGCTCACTCGCTGGGGTAGGCAGAGAGAATAGAATGCCACACCAATTTGTCTTTGCAAACAATATTCGCCTCTTCCAAATTGATGCATTCCTTCATACATACCAAACGATTATTCCGACTCTTGACCTGACCACATTCAAATATTTGAAATACTTGATATTGCAAAGTTTTCCTCGGTCTTCCTTTGCTTATAACATCAACCACATTTCCTTATAAATTTGTTTTACTGTTCTTTCTTCACTCATACGATTGAAATGCCTAAACCATCTCAACACACCATTCTAAATTATATCAAAAATTTAAAAAATCAGAGAATTACTTCGATTACCTTCGAATCCAGTCCTTATCAAATAATATTAAGCACGAATCACATTAATATATTACAGCAAAAGTAAAAAATGGCAATTATTTTGCGTTTCGACAAATTTCTCAAATTATAACCCTGTAAATGCCTAGACTTCTATGTTCTTCTTCATCTATGTTGAGATGTTAAAATGTTAATTTTATATACCTCGTCAAATATTATTTGTATTTTCTCTTGTTTAGAAAAATTAATTTAAGCATTTGTGTATGTAGGCATAAAATCCCAAGGTAGACGACTCCCGGGCAGACAACCAAAGAGACGGATTGACAGCTGGAAATCGACATCGCAGGAGGCTAATCTCTCTTAAAGACTACGAAGCAGAAGAAGGTATTTAAATGAAAACTTTTTAAATACTTACTTTTATTTTTAATTTAAGTTTTTCTTGGTAAATACCACGTTGTCATTAAATCTATTGGGACACGTGTTTCGATGCATTCCGCGTCATTTTAAAACACCTTACGTTGTTTTAAAATGATGCGGAATGCAATCGAATCAATTTATGAATTTATTTTTTGACAAAAAAAATTATGCCTATCCGAAAACCGTTGCAAAATTTCGAATGTGTGCAAGAAAATAATAATTTAAACTTATTTTCCAAATTTTCAATAATTCTCATGTTGTAAATATTAAAAGCATTGTTAACTTTGTGGTGTTGTAATATAACCTCTCCTTATCATTCGTCGTTCACTTTGTGTAATACCACTTTTATAAACACTTATTCGTGACTATCAGGTCATTAAAATAAAATTAAAATTATTACGGTTATATTTTTAAAATAATAATTTTTATTGTATTTCGTGCACCTAATATTTGATTAGATTGACGATAGAACATGGCAGCCGATCAGCCTGCAGAAAATGGGCTCTACTGAATTAGCTATGACGCACCGGTCGTCAGAGGCCTCTCCAGCCTCCAGTCTCCGGTCTCCGGTTACTATCTGTGAATCATCCTAAGGTGGTCTGCCATTAGCCGCGGCGCTGCGTACAAACAGGATTCCCCAAATCAAGGAGAGATTATCATACTGTACATGACAGAATGGGGTCAGTCCACACATCAAGCACACTCCGAAGGGGGCGGTCCGCTTTGGTACTCAATTCCTCGAGTAATTTCAACGAATTTTTTACTCACATTAACTTAAACCAAACATTTTTGAATACTTTTTTCATATCGTAGAACATCGGATTAACGTAGTGTTAAGGCCCAGTATTCAACAAACCGTAATTTATATTTTTTTTTAATCCAGGTAACATTGAACGCCATAGAATTTTTTTATTAAAACATCGTTTTTGTATTAATTTTTTTTATGTACGGCATCTCGAATGAGAAATTATTTTTTGACATCTCAACATAGTTGAAGAAGAATATAGAAGTCTGGGCATATTTACAGGGCTTACGACCGTCGTAGGTTTGGTTAAGTAATAAATTTACATACGTGTATCTTTCACCAATTCTACCCATGATTGGCAACCACACTAATCAAATTTTGGAAAGTTCTAGATATATTGATTAACCTCGATACACAGTTCTTGAACTCAATAGACTTCACGAGAGACATCTATGGTGGGACAAGACAAGCTTTTTACTAAGCAGAAATTCTTTAATTTCTATGTGAGGTCTAAATCCTGGATTATATTCACATACTTGAGAAACGCTAGAATATACCTTTTTTATTTAAGCTTATAATTTGACCAGTTAATTTATTTACAACGTATTTTTTACCAAACATTTTCGAATATTTTTTTTTCATATCGTAGAAGATCGGATCAAAGCAGCGTTAAGGCCCAGTAACCAATAGTTCGCAACTTATTTTTTTTTAAACCCACGTAACATTTAACGGATTTTCTTTCTAAAAGTAGTAACCCGCAAAGCCTCTACATTTAGAAGCTTGTCTGCAAGTTCGAACACTTAGACTATTTGAAAATAAAATATTATTGAATTTATTGTAATGTAATGTTTATTATTGTTAATGTAACTATTTTTTATTGAATACTTTTAAAATGTAAAGCTGTACATTTCCCGAACGAATAAAATAAATAAATAAAATATATGTATGTACGTATATTCTTTAAAAATCTAATTCCGATATATATTCTTTTTTTAAATGTGCGTAGAGATACATCTGGCTTCTCCCGCATTGCCTAATGCCGATTGCTTAATGAATTGAATGTTTGCAAGTTCCCCCTTAAGTTGATCGTTGACTACATATGACAGGTGATAATTCCGGCGCTACAGATTATTGTATGTAGAAATGGAATAAATTGTAAACATATGGCTGATTGCCTCAACACGATATATCTCAACGAGGTTACTGAGCTTACGAAAGTTGTATGAAATTAAAATATTTGTGTACCATATATTTAACAAGAACTCAAATATTTATCTTTTTAATGATAAAAAAAGTTTAAACTTTGAGTGTCTCCGAAGTTTTGGGAACAGATTATGGATTTATTTTGATTGGAAAGAGTTTTTTTAGTAACTGCTAAATTATTTTCTTTGTTTTTTTTTATATCTCAACATAGATATAAAATTCTATTGATATGGGGTACAGATGTCTGAGAATTCGATACTGGGTACTCAATGGCTGGCTTAAGTCATATTTTAAACAGTAAAAGTTGTATGTACAACCTTCAATTCAAAACATCATTTTAAAAATTAACGTGTTATTATATACTTGAAAGCAAATCTTTGAAATAAAAAAAACTACGTTTCCTACACTTATTCAAATACTCATTCTAGTTTTCAAGTTAATATGACAAAAAAATATACATAAAAGATATGTTATTAGGTATATACTATATTTGAATGTGTATGTGTGTGTGTGTGTGTGTGTGTGTGTGTGTGTGTGTGTGTGTGCATATGTGTGAGTGTGTGTGTGTGTATATGTGTATGTGTGTTTGTATTAGTGTGATGTGTGTACAATAAGAACACATCTTTTCTACAATTTTATTCAACAAAAATATTTTAAATTTCATGGGAAAACGAGGAGGTATGAACAGCAATAAATAATTGTTATCATAATAACGGAACTAATTAACAATTCAAGGGCTTCCTCATTACCATAAGATAAAAGACATACTCGTGAGATAAGCCGTGGACGTTAAAAGTTCCCATGAGCCCCCTGTATTATTGCATACATCCTTTTCCACCTGTAACGTTGTGCCTTCACGCCTGAGCCAACATACACACCCCTACACCATACACTAAGCTTTAGACCCTATATTGACCCCCAATTGAAAATAACCGTTTTCTGCAATGTCGGAAACCCATAAAAAGATATTTTAAAGAACAATGGCATTAAATAATATGTAATATAAATATTATGAATGAAGTCCAAGCAAATGGAGATCATCACTTCTCTCGTAAAGTGAAAACAATATTTATTTTTACTAATTTCTAAAGCTCTATAATCTTATGTATGTGTTTAAAATCAATGTACATATGTAAATGTAGCTTGTTTCATTAAGCTCAGCGAAAGTTTCATCGACAATAAGTAAAGAAAATATTAAACTCTATAATAATTAATGTACTTTTTCTATGCTTTCGATCGTTCAAGAAACGCCACTTTGATGGTTTCATTGGTTTTCATTTAAATATTTTAAATAATTTCACTCTCTGGAAATTTCAATCATTCGTAATACCTAGTTAAATAAGTGCGAAATCGATGATGCATTATTAAAATATTAAGGTAAAATTGAAGGGATGCGTTTTTTTTAGAGACGTGTCAATATGTAAAAAAAAATATTTTTCTCAATAATGTTGATCGTGTAGGGTCATTACATGCAACAATATTTCGTTTCATGAATATTTTTTTCAGATTCTTTGTAAGATATTTTATAAACTTTATAAAATAAAACCAAAACATTGTTTTTACAATTTTTTTTGTACTTTTTCCAACCGATTCCGACAATCGCCTTGTCGTCTTCAGGGATGGATATTTACTATCATGTTATTTTGATTTCAGTTTATTCAGCTTATTTTAATGTGAATATCGTGCGATATGATTAATTATCAACAAAGAGCTTCCGCTTTTGATACCTTTTTTCTTCTTCTTTAATTCTTCGAGTAAGCGCAGATATGACTTACAACATACATTTTTAATTTTCATTCAAAACCTTATCCGCACCCCAATGGTGCATAGGGCACTGCATCATACAAACACAGTGTTATCTTGATCGTTAACACATGAAGGAAAGGTGATTAACCCTCCGCTCCAGGTACCAGTCCAGGGTCATATGGAATAAATAGGGTGAAAAAATCATTTACATTTATTTGGCCCCCCTGGGAATCGAACCCGGGACCTCCAGAACGGTAACCGAACGTGCTGACTATTACACTACGGAGACGGACACACACACACGGCATACATATGTATGTATTATAATCAGAGTCCGAATGTAGCAAACGCTACACCTGTACTCATGTACTCAGTATTCTTGCAACGATATTCCTTCACGCTCTGCCGAACCAGGAACCCATCCCGGTCCCCTAAATCTAGAAGGCAGTGCCGCAGCCGTTACTCCACCGCCCGTCACAGGTGCACAAACTGTTACAAGTAATCCATTGTTGATTATCGCGGGAAATGTTCAAACCTTTTGTGAATTAGGCGGAACTACAGATAATTCGAAAGCGTCTAAAGAAATACGTCCATGCCAGTGCCTTCTTTAATAAATACAAGCCATGACATTAGATTGATGATGTTGCGTCGAAATCAACTGTTATCGGTAAACCAGTTTTTAGAGATTTTTTCAATCAACCCAGTACATAAATATCACTATTTTTACGCAACCTTGGCTTATATCAATTCTATATTGTGCCTTTATTATACACTAACATTATTTATATCATATTACATCATAAAAAACAAAAAAAAAGCTTCTTTACATCTCACCAATAGATGTCTCTAGTGAAGTTCTAGTGTTTCATGAACAAGGTTTCTAAATTGGTTCATATATATATATATATATATATATATATATATATATATATATATATATATATATATATATATATATATATATATAGAACTTCTAAGAATTTAAGTAGTGTGGTTGTCAATAATGGGTAGAATTGGTGAATGTTACACGTGTGTAAAGTGATTACTAAAACCAGCCTATGACGGTCTTAAGCCCCGTAAATGCCCAGACTTCCATATTCTTCTTCATCTTTGATGAGATGTCAAAAAATAATATATTACATCATAGTCCATGCTTAACTCAAGGCATGCAGTTTACACCAATGCTTTGTAAGCAGGTTTCCTGCAAGACCTCCCATATATTATCACTTCTCTAAAATTGTGAATTGCGTTATTTCCGACGATAATTCACATGTCATTATTAACCCAATAATGCGCTGTAAAACACATATGAATCAACCGTATAGTATTTTTGTATTGGAAAGTATATACAGCAACTCTCATACTTTTACAATATAAATTTTACAATATAAAATTACAATATAAATTACAATATAAATCTTTTACAATATAAATCTTTTTATATTTATAGGATAAAAAAAAGTAAGATTTATATATGAACTGTACAGTTTTGTAGATAAACGAAATATAAATTGTTTTGTATTGATCACTTCATACAGTTGCAAGTGTATAATGTTATCACTTAACCCAACCAATGCTAGGTCATAAGCCCTATGAATGCTCAAGGTTCCGTCTGTTTGGTTAAATCCGGAGTTTTTTTTAAAATAATCACATGAGAAAAAAATATGGTTTTTACATATATAAATATATATGTAATATATATATATATATATATATATATATATATATATATATATATATATATATATATATATATATATATATATATATATATATATATATATATATATTTATAAATATATATATATATATATATATATATATATATATATATATATATATATATATATATATATATATATATATATATATATATATATATATATATATATATATATATATATATATATATATATATATATATATATATATATATATATATATATATATATATATAATGTACATTGTAGGGTTAACCCAGAAAACATTATCAACAACTAAAATGCCGTGAGTATAAAAGAATGAAACAAAGTTCTTTTAAAGTGAAATGCGTAGATTAAAAGTGAAAAATCTTGTTTTTTTCATCTATAAAGTAGGGTAGATAGCGTGAACTGTCGCTACGGACGCTGTTTGCCGCAGAACGACACGCATTGTCACTTCATGACGCAGCTCTTTCTGTGACAGCAGTATTAAGTACAGCAATTTCCTTTTACTAATGGCCGCAGAATACATTACCGACCCATTATACTACCCGCTATCTCGATAGCCTTATACTTATTTGCGGGGAAATTGGAAATACGGAAAATATCTATACAATTTCTTTGTTGGATACACAAGACTGTCCGTTATTTTATTCCATCTTGTATAGTATTCCTATGTCTTCCGTATTTGCTTCACTTTCTAAAGATTTCTTCCAGGAATGCGTACTTTAAATATTGCCATAAGTTCTCATATGCTTACTTATGCGCAATCATAAAAAAACAAACAGTATGAAAAGTCATCGATAATCTTATTTAAACTAACTTATTGACGTGGGATAATAAATAAACTAAGTAATATAAACATTGTGTCCGCCTCCGTAGTGTAATGGTCAATACGCTCAGCTACCGTTCTGGAGGTCCCTGGTTCGATTCCCAGGGGAGGGGTCAAATAAATATAAGTGATTTTTTTACTGTAATATTTATACAATATTACCCTGGACTGGTACCTGAACCGGAGGGCTGATCACCTTTCTGTCATCTGTTGACGATCAAGATAATACTGCGTTTATATGATGTAGTGCCGTATGCACCATTGGGTGCGGATAAGGGTTAGAAGCATATGTACATTTATCAGGGCAAACTTCAAGAGAATAGTTTTGATTTTTGGCATAAATTGATATTTTGGTCCATATTTTTACCTCTGCCGTGCCGGCAACAAATTAAAAATGCTCGGAATTATGTATTGAAGTGTTCGTAATGTTCACTCTTGGGACCATCACCCCTTCGTTGTGGGTGAAGTGGGTATCATAGTTGTGTACCAGATGATTCTTATACTTTTTACTAGTTTGTTGCTCAAAATTGATTTACAACATTTTGAGTGGTTCCAAATACTTGTTCACAGATCTGGACTATCTCCAAATATGGTAGTATTTTTCATATTACTTTTTGACATCTCATCAAAGATGAAGAAGAATATGGAAGTCTGGGCATTTACGGGGCTGACGACCATCATAGGTTCAAGATAATGATGGGTAGAATTGGTGAATGTTACCTATGTCAGCCTATGACGGTCGTCAGCCCCGTAAATGCCCAGACATCCATATTCTTCTTCATCTTTGATGAGATGTCAAAAAATAATCTCAAAATTGATATCCACCTTCAATATTATACGTACTGGAAATGACTTGATACGGTTATATACCAATCTTTCACCATCCCTTTTATTACGTATAATATAAGTATATATGTAATTTTTATAGGGCCGTAATGTAATATTTTGGGGACTAGGAGAAAAGGTTCCATATGGCGAATCACAATAAATGCTCTGGCGACATATTTAATTAAAGTTTCGTATGACAGAAACCGTTGTAGACCATGATAATTTCCTCAAGACGGATGGGTGACCGAGGTAATCGGTGGCTTCTTTATACGTTAGCGACAGGTGGGTAATGGGCAATGGGCGCTGCCAAAACAGGATCGGACTCTATATTTTTACTTATTTTTTTTTTTACAAAAATGTTAATAAAATTAGTATATAACCACTCACCGTCTATATTTTTATTCAATCATTTTAATTAATTTCTGCAACTAATATTAAATTTTACTATTCTCTCAGAAACCTTGCGCACATAACTAACTAACTAACCATCACGCTGCTTCTCGCAGGGGTAGGCAGAGAGAATAGAACGCCACAGAAATCTGTCTTTGAAAACAATCATCGCCTCTTCTACATTCATGTATCTCCTTACATTATACATTTTGCATTCTCGAACACGTTACCACTGCTTAGCTTGCTTACACCAACAGATATGCAACCCTTACAACATATTCCAAACCCATACATTCAATCTTTTAAGATGGCGATTCTATTTGAGATTAAATTTAAATACAAAACGACATATTTCAAACTCAATAAAGGTTATTTCTGATACGAATTTTGTAATATATTCTAATAATAACATACATTCTGTTGTTGAATTTTAGATTGATATGGTATATAGGACGCAAAGAACCTGAATATATTTTGAATCAGGCAATCGCTATGAATCTTCCACCTCTCAAAGACATCTAGAGAAGGCCAAATAATCATGGATGCTACAGAAAGATAACATGATTCGAAGGCATGGCCTAGGTGACGTTGTCCATGATAGAAGGACCTACAACCTGAAGACAACAGTCGGAGGAAACATTCTGCAAAGACGATAAGTTGGGATCGAGCCAGGAAGAAGAAGACATATCGCTCACTCCTTTCAAAAACGTCATAAATCAAAAATCGTAAATTTCCAGTTGTGCATGTTTTCGGAATGCCCATAAAATTTATTACATCCCAGCAAAAAAGACATATTTTTAACTTGATATTTACCCGCTACAGGGCAGAAAATGATGTTTTTGCATTTTGAAGAAAAGGTATTGTTTAATTATTTTTTTAAACATATGAAATATTTTTCAAATGGGGAAAAAACCTTCAGATTTTACCTAAAAAGATCTGTTGCACAGTAAAAAGTTCAATAAGTGGCTTGATATTTATTTTTAAACATTATGTTATATTTTTAAACTTTAAAAACGTTCTCCTGAAAAATCTAGTTTTTTTATTTATGACGTTCTTGAAAGGAGTGAGCGATATGGCATATATAATTTGAGTTTCTTTGTTGGGGTCACTGTATATTAAAATTACACGCGTTGGAAACATTTTTTTATTATTTTTAATAAATCAATATGATGGATGAATGATTTAGAATTTGGATAATAATTGCAGGCTGCGATGCGCTCCGCTAACTGCGAGCTACTCTAGTACTGTAGAGGTCAGAGGGCAGGTGGTAGATCGAGGGCAGTACTCGGAACTCAATTCCAGGAAAATATTTTTTTTTAAATATTGCTATCACAATATAGATGAAGAATTATACGTATATTTATATGGTTATTTGGAAATATGGTTATTCATAAAGCTTATGGCCTGTCGTTGTCTAGTTTAAGTAATTCTATTGTACACTGTGTAACGTTCACCATTCTAATATTAATTGACAACAGTATTACACAGACGACAATTTTTACACATGTTGAGTGTGTCAGTCACACTTTTTAGTATAAAATTCACATTTGTGGTTGAAAATAGTAGGTAATTGCAGAAATGAAATTCAATTCTTCTGTTTTTTTTATTATGTTGAAAATAAACGAAAAAAAAATTCTCTCCATCTTCTCAAATGTTAGTCAACGCATATTGATCTTATAGAAAAAAAGTAATTAATAAATTATTTTTTTGTTGAAAATATATTCCTTAAAATATTGAGTCCTGAAAGTTTGGATTTCGAATAATAATGACTACTCTATAGATAAATAAGGAAGAAAAAAATCACAAAGATATTTACTGTAGATAACGACCGGAAAAGTACTTTTTTATAAGATTGTTAAAAAAATCCACTGATCTGGTTAAAAATAACTCTTATTAACTGTTTTTGTGCAATTTTCACTTTACGGAAACCTTTTCTAAAACCTGTATTACAATATAATCCCTTTTCTCACGCTAATGAATATGGATATTCTGTGGTAACAACATGAAGAAATATTGTTTAATTTATGCTGGTATATATTGTTACGTAAGAGAAACGTATAGGGGCAGTGCCTTCTATATTAAATGTAGACATTACGTGGGTTTTGCTATATCATATGCTATTTCGGGTCAACCGGACCATTTTTTTTTTTACACTCCTTACTGTGCCTTTATTGTTCTAATTATTAATATTATTGAATTTAATTGAGCATGGCTTTAAAAGATTTCTTTAAATTTTTATACCAAGGTTTTATTTTAATATTTATTTATTATTATTTATTAAGCGTCCAAAAAGGTATTTTCTTGTTTTCTGATCCCTTTTTAAGTAGGGTTGTCATATCGTTAATTATAAAAATGTTACGTTACAAGGATAATAATAATAAATACGAATAACTATATGTATATAATAGATCAAGTCATCAACAATATCATCCATGATTGTAGGACTCATGATAAAACTGAAAACTAAAAACTAAAAACTAAAAAAAACTATCATTGCTCTCCGCATAGGAAAACCAAACGAGGACAGATTATTGTAAATTTAAAGTTTTTATTTTTATTTGTATTTTTTTTAAACCCCATCCACACCCAATGGTGCATAGGGCACTGCATCATATAAACGCAGTGTCATCTTGATAGGTAAAACACGAAGAAAAAGTGATTAGCCCTCTGCTAAAGGTCCAAGTAATATTGAATAAATATTAGAAAATAAATTAATCACATATATTTTAATTTAGTATATACAAAACATCACATATATTTATTTCGATCCCACCTAAAATTGAACCTTTAACTTAAAATATGGTTTTTTGAATGTTTTTCATTTAGGAGTTTTTTCCCGTTTTTTAAATCACATTTTCATATGGTGTACGGAGTGCGTGGAAGTTTTGGCATCGTAAGGGAAGGGTCATTTACCATAACCAAGTATGAGTATTTCAATGTTTTAGAATTAGTACATAAACCCTGATGATGACAAGGTTCTTGTCGAAACCGGTTGGAAAAAGTGTATCAATAAAAAGTGGTTAAAACAAAGTTGTTTTATTTTATAAAGTTTAATATATGGTTAGTAAACTTCAAACGGCGAAGCAACAACTTCCAACCGGTAAAAATGAACCAAACTAAACTGAATCAAAGTGCTGAATTAATTGCCTCTCAGGACGAATAAAAGCTAATATCATTGAATGATACGAGCATAATGTTTTTCACCTGTCTATTCTTATAAATTTTTTCTTACCCCCAATTATTCGACATAAACTTTATTTTAAACACTTGCAGCGCTTCCCCTAATTTAGCAACTGTCATTATTTAATATTAGAACTCGTCCAACGTACAACCCACGTGACGTCACACCTGCTTACCTCAATACCACCTGTCGGTGTCACCCCCCTTTATCCTTAAATTGATACAAGTAATTTGAAGAAAAAAATTCTTAAAAAAACAGCATTTTTTTTACGAGTGAATTGCAACGATAAATTTCGATTCACAAACCTTTACAAAATTATTGATTTATTATCATTATCACATCTTGTTGCTTCGAAACCGGTGCAATTTTTTTATTAAGACGAGATGTTTGATACCTGTAAATATTTTTTTTTCATAAAATATCGTTATTGTCAACAAAAGTTTCAATGAACAATTAGTTTTTCTTTCAAATAAATAAATAGTATCGAAAAGGAAAGAGTTATTGAAAGTTAAGGATTTATATTATCCACTGACACTTCGTGATGGAATTGCATTTTTAATTTATTATTAGATTAAAACCAATATTTTTAGCTTTTCCACTTTTTTATTTGACCAGCGACCGGGTTTCGTCGTTACCGACATCATCAGACTGGTCTGATGATGTCGGTAACGACGAAACCCGGTCGCTGGTCAAATAAAAAAGTGGAAAAGCTAAAAATATTGGTTTTAATCTAATAATAAATTGAAAGTTAAGGAGTTAAAAAATATAATACTTATGTTAAAATATTTTTTCAATATACATTCTTAAAAAATTTAATTCCAATATATATTCTTTAAAACAAATTGCACGAAGACACGTTAGGATCGGATGAGGGTTTTTTATTAATTTAATGTAACATTTCGCTCACTCCTTTCAAGAACGTCATAAATCAAAAATCGTCAATTTTCAGTTGTGCATGTTTTTGGAATGCCCAGAAAATGTACTTTATCCCAGCAAAAGCGGCATATTTTTAACTTAATATTTACCTATATTATTTCGAGAAATAAAAAAACTTAAAATAATGTCATAAATTAAACCCTGAAACGGGCAACAGGTTGTTGCCGAAACTAGTTGGTTAATAAAAATGTGAGTGGATCAGAACACAAAGTATTTTTATTTCTCGAAATAATATATCAATATGATCCACAAATTAATGCTTTCAATATTCAAAACTTAATATTTACCCGCTACAGGGCAGAAAGTGTTGTTTTTGCATGTTGAAGAAAAGATATTGTTTAATTATTTTTTTAAATACACCAACTAAATATTTTTCAAATGGAGAAAAAACCTCCAGGTTTTACCTAAAAAGATCTGTTGCACAGTAAAAAGTTCAGTCAGTGGCTTGATATTTATTTTTAATACGTTGTATTATATTTTTAAACTTTAAAAACGATCTCCTGAAAAATCAAGTTTTTTGATTTATGACGTTCTTGAAAGGAGTGAGCGATTTATTAGACTAATCGGGTCATTCTCTCTGCCATTGTCAAAGAGTTGTCGTTTTTGCATGCGCCAAATGATCACCAGACCGATGGAAGAGATTTATCAGGATAAAAGAGATCAGTTATATCTATGGTGACGTCATGCAAACCACAATAAAGTTTATACAATTTATTGTACGATTCGGGCGCATGCGCGACAGCGTTGACAATGATGACATTAAAATAGCGTTTGAACAATGGCGACCTTTGAGCTGGCTCAAGTGTTTGTGGAAGTCCGTTGCACACGAGCACCTGTCTGTCTGGTGGGTAAATTGGAAATGATATTTGGCAGGGGTAACCAAGCTCTACAACTGTATTATACTCGTACACTGAAGGCCAAATGCATGCCTTGCCAATTGATTTTAGTGATTTTCTTGTGATTTTATTTTTCTATTTATTTACAACATTTTGAGTGTGTCCAAATACTTGTTCACAAAATCTGGATTATCTCCAATTACAGGAGATATTTTCTTATTATTTTTGACATCTCATCAAAGATGAAGAAGAATATGGAAGTCTGGGCATTTACGAGACTGACGACCGTCATAGGCTAGTTTAAGTGATCACTTTACACACGTGTAACATTCACCAATTCTACCCATTATTGACAACCACACTACTCAAATTCTTGGAAGTTCTGTATATATGAACCAATTTAGAAACCTTGTTCTCGAATCACTAGAACTTCACTAGAGACATCTATTGGTGAGATGTAAATGTTACACGTGTGTAAAGTGATCACTTAAACCAGCCTATGACGGTCGTCAGCCCCGTAAATGCCCAGACTTCCATATTCTTCTTCATCTTTGATGAGATGTCAAAAATATTATTTCTGTTTATTTATTACAATTACTTTTTTCATAGATTTTTTTTAAAAATCTATGAAAAAAGTTATTGTAAAAAAACTGTTATTTTGTATTTTCCATACCATAATTTGCCATATTTTCGAGTGAATGTAAAAGAAGGAGTAAAAGTTGGTAATATTATATGAGAGGAAATGGAAATTAACATAAATTGCTGGGTCATTCACGGTTGCATACCGGGACTTGTATAACCATAAAAAATCCATACGTGAAGTTGTATGAGTCTCTTTAGGGAATTCTCGTATAAATACATTATTCATGATTTAATTATTGACAATAATTATTTTAAGAACATAAAAAGTGATTTTTGTGAAAAATAATTCGTTTTCTGGGGGCATTTTGCAGATAAATGATGCGGATTTTTTGTCGTGTTTTTAATTTATTTTCAAATACGCAAATGACGTTATATCGCCATTATGTTTTCAGTCTCTGTCTCACTAGCCGTGAGTGCAGAGCACAGGGGAGGGTAGGAAGCGCGGGGTGGGGGGAGACTTCCGCTGCCTGCGCGCGCATCCGTGACATCATTATACACCAGGAACATCCACAATAAGGCATTCTCTACACTGCAAGACTACTAAAACGCAAATATGTAATATAAATTCCTCCATTCAACGTACAAAATATGAGGAATGTCAAATATTTTTACCATTAGTAACATTTGAAGCTTGATAAGGTGAAGGTGAGAATTGATTAAGTATTATACACAAAACTCCCCATTTAATAATTATTTTAGTAAAAAAGTGTACTAAAATAAGAATTCTAAAGTCCGCCTCCGCAGTGTAATGGTCAACACCCTGGGCTACAGTTCTGGAGGTCCCGGGTTCGATTCCCAGGGGGCGGGTCAAATAAATATAAGTGATTTTTTCACTTTAATATTTATTCAATGTTACCCTGGACTGGTACCTGAGGTGGAGGGCTGATCACCTTTCCTTCATGTGTTAACGATCAAGATAACACTGCGTTTATATGATGCAGTGCCCTATGCATCATTGGGGTGCGAATAAGGGTTGGAAGAAAATAAGAATTAAAAGGTGGATTGGTGGAGTATGTTTCCTTATACCAAAAAAACAGGATATTACAAAAAATAAAATACTTTTTTGCTTATCGTATCTTAATTTTATTTCAAAATAATTCACATACGAGTACATCGTATAATGCTAGGCATTCCATAGACTGATATGGTTTGCAACGCAAAAGTGCTTCTAAGAGCAAGAGCAGGGAGACAGTTGCTGACTGATATCAAGGTCCGGGAGGTGTCCTATCTGGGGCATGTGCTGAGAGGAGAGAAGTGAGAACTATTGCACCTAATCATAAAAGGCAAAATGGAGGATCGACGATATGTGGGCAGAAGGCAGATCTTCAAGGCGCTGTTTAGACCTGCCCAAGACAGGACAATTACTCTCAAATGATGAAACCTGACATGACACGCACAAAAGAAGATTCACTATAAATTATTCAGCTATTCCTTTCCGCATACCTTTCTGAGCATAATACTGAGACGTAAGTACATACAAACGAAAGATGTAAGAGATTTCAAATTACTTGATTTATTGTTAAATTGTTTGATTTATCTTCTATTTTTCCAAATCGTGTAAAAAGGGAGCTTAGTGTGATCACGCAAAAAAACGATGAACGTAAAGGAGTATAAAATCCTAGCTCTATCACAAAATTAAGGAAATATTATATTTTATATTGAAACAAATTACATATTTTGGACGGTAATTGGTCTTGAATACTGATCGGGGTAAAAAAAAACAATTTTTGTTCTTATTTAATGGGGTCTCAACCCTCTGGTACAACGTTTCTTACTGTATGAGTCTCGATACAAATTAGGTCGCTTGGCATGTTAAATAGGCTTTAATACATTTCAAATATTACATGATATCTTCTCCCTGGATCCATCCCAACTTATTGCATTTGTGATCTATTGTACCTCTCAGGTTGTAGGTCCTTCTATCATGGAATACGTCACCTAGGACATGCCTTCGAATCGTGTTATCTTTCTGTGGCATCCGTGAATTTTTGGTCTTCCTCTAGATTTATTTCGAGGAAGATCCATGGCGATTGCCTGGTTTACAATATGTTCAGGTTCTCTGCGTCTTATGTGCCCAAACCATCTCAATTGCCATTCCTATACCTTACTATTTCAAGTTTAATATCTCGTAGAAAATACAAAAGCTCCATGATGACTAAATCAGATTAAAGAATTAAAAACTTAACACGGGCGATGGCATTTAAAGATATTTAAGCTGATAACTTTAGCTTGTGTTCTACTTAAGAGAAACATAAGACGTTATGATTAATTTGGGAGAGTATTTACACCAAAGTAACACAGTTTACGTTGTGATTTATGATATGTGACATGTGCGTTCCGAGAGTGGTATTTTAGGAAAAAAATAAAGATTATTAATCCTAGAATTTAGTCCCATGCTCAAGTTGTCTTAAGAAATCTAAAAACTTGTGACAAGAGAAATTAAAAGTTTTCATTTATTTACTCTACGTATAGTTCAGTTTACTAGTAGGTTCTTATGTCGAAACGCATATATATATATATGGTATACTTTAAAACTGTGTCAATTAGGAATTTTTAAATAGTTAATTTCATTTACTGTTTCGTAAACTAGATCATATTTTAACCAGACAATCGCCATGGAACTTCCTCGAAAGACATCTAGAGGAAGACCAAAGAATTCATGGATGCTGAAGAAAGAAAATGTGATTCGAAGGTATTGCTTAGGTGACGTTGCCCATGACAGAAGAATCTACATCCTAAGGACAAGAAGAGCTGACCCTGACAGTCTACAAAGGCGATAAGAAGGGGAAGGATATGTTTAATCAAAACTTTACATGTCAAATATTGGTCATTTTTTCCTGTCTTTATTTAATATTTTATTTCACAGGAAATAAATGTTCCAACTCAAATAGTTTAGTTCAGTATGATCGATATGGTTTAAAGTTCTCACAATAAAATGAATGGAATTTTACATCCATGGATGTAAAAAACTTAAGATGAGAGCTTTGTGAATTATGGTGAATTAAAAAAAATCAAATACGTCGTTAAAAATGCAGAGCCATTTCGATTAAAATAAATTTCGATTTATTTGAGTCAGATTGTGTTCCTGTGTGGCTACCTGGAAACAATTTATTATTAATAAATTAAAATAAGTAACTAAGTAACCATCACGCCGCTTCTCCGCAGGGGTAGGTAGAGAGAATAGAAAACTTTACCAATCTGTATTTGCAAACAATCTTCGCATATTCCACATTCATGCATCTCCTCATACATACCAAACGATTATTCCGACTCTTGACCTTACCACTTTCAAGTATTTGAAATACTTGATTATGATCAAGTTTTCGTCGATCTTCCTCTGCTTCCATTGCCTAATAAATTTGATATACCAATCTCTCTTCACTCATTCGAATCACATGCCCAAACTATATGAACACATCCTTATTTTATATATTTTAACTGACGTGAAGCATCCCGATATTCCTGAGTCCATGAATGCAGCGCAGTGCACAGTATTATAATTCAACCGCATAATGGACAAAATAATAATATTGTCCTCCTCGCTCTACTGCACAGTGGCAGCCACAAGTAGGAAGGCGGGTAATAATAAAGTTTCCATTAGGCCATTCCAGGAACGGGTTCCATTTCGTGGCCTATTGTCTCCCACGCTTTGTGGAAAGCCGAACACTTTTCCCAGCGAGCTCAATTAATAAACAGCATTTTGAGTGTATCCAAATATTTTTTCACAAATCCGGATTATCTCCAATTATTTAAATATAAGAGTTTCTGCTCAGTAAAAAAGCTTTTTCGTTTAACCAATAGATGTCACTAGGGAAGATTCTAGTGATTCTTGTACAATATTTCAAAATTGGATCATAAGTATATAATATATAGAACTTCCATGAATTTGAATAGTGTGGTTGTCAATCATGGATAGAATTAATGAATGTTACAAGTGATCACTCAAACCTGCCTAAGACGGTCGTAAGCCCCGTAAATGCCCAGACCTCCATATTTTTCTTCATCTATGTTGAGATGTCAAAAAATAATAAGCTCTACAAATCGCAAATAAAATTATAATTAATACTTCATCTAGGGGGCGAACATGGAAAAAGAAGAAGAAGAAATTCATAATATATTACCTCGTCTCCCGACCCTCATCAGCCCAATGGTGTACAGGGCACTGTATCATATCGAAAGTGTTAAATAAAATTGACCGATATGGTCAGCAACGCTCATCATAAATTGTTCTAGTATATTTAGAGTTTCTATAAATTAAATTTTAAAGAAATCAAGATGACACTGTACCAAATCAATAAAAATAAAAAGACAGAAAATTGGATTAGTACAATTTTTGTACGTTTAAAAAAAAACATATTTTTAAAGTGACATCTGTGTCTGACGCTCCGAAGCTTTAATCAAATAACATAAAAAAAAATTGCCATCTATGGTCAACGTTTTATAGTGCTGATCTGGAAACTTAGCTACTTCCATATAATTAAGTAACATAAAGCACCACAGATGGCAGTACTTGCTCCTAATGTCATAAAAATGTTTTAAAAGTCTACCACATTTTATTACAATTAAAAATGAAATTTGTAATTACGGACTGAAATTTTCAATTTTGAATATAAAATACGATTTTTTCAATCAAAATTTTTCATTTTATACCTAAAATAACTAAATTATCGTTGTATTTTATTGGATTGTGAGTAAATATGTAGTGCTTTAACTTCATTTAACTTCATAATGTAAACTGTTATATCTACCACCAAAATATTTTTTTGTTATATAGTAGTGAATGATTAGGATTTTTTTTAAATAATATCAAAACTTAGTATTGCTGTGTCTGTAGAAGAATATTTGTCTGTGAGTATTTTTTTAACCGATATTTTTGTTTTTTTTTTTTATATTAATATTATTGATATAATACTGCTATTTTTTCCTGTGACGATATTTATAACGCGTTAATAAAGGTTTTTAATTGCAATACATAAATCATCAAAAATCAAACCGTAAACTATGGGCTCTTTTTTTTAAAAGCAGGTATAGTTTTCATATGATTTATTGGTTTGTCGACTTACGATAAGTCGGCTTAATGAATAAATTAGAACAGTTATTATTAGTTAAATATTGGTTGAAACCGTTATCGGCCAACTAAACCAAATATCTGTTTGCAAACATAAATTACTCAATTCGAATTTGTCTCACCGTCTCGCGAATAACCACTACAACACTACCTATTATATGTACCAACATCTCGAATCCTAGAACAATGCGTTAAGTCAAAATTGTCTCTCTAACTTTCTATTTATTATTATAAAAAAAAATCTTTACATCATAAGGATTAAGATGGTGATGGCGAAGATAAAATTTTGGTGAATTATCGTGAATGGATAGCGAGAGAATGTCTAAGAAAATATATTTGGAGAACGTAAGCGGGAGAACAGAACGAGGACGACCGAAAAAGACTTGGTACGACCAGATCAATTAGAACATAAAATCTACATAAACGGAGGGCATTTATGGATGTGAAAGAAGCTAGGAGTGTCAGGAAAGAAGAGTGTGGCGTTCTATCCTCTCTGCCTACCCTTGCGGTGAAACGGCGTGATGATAGTAGCACTACATTCTAGTAGTAAAGAATCTTCAATATTTGAACCTTGTACAGTAAAAGTGGCTATAGATTTTGTTTATATGTTAAACTTGATGGTAATATAAACTTGATGGTAGATAAGTATGTACGCAAGGTAGCTTATTGCTATGAAGTATCATCTTCCCACTGACCGAAAACAAGATTATTGTGAGTGGTCAAGGTTTGTGCTTTTAATGGCTGTTTGAAATAGTGGGCGGAATATGCTAATACAAATTCAACATAAAATACTAGAAATTACATCATGGATATTGAAATAATTTCATACCTACAAGATTGATGATACATTAAGAAGCCATAGGAAGCAGGGTCTGAGAAAAATAGGGTGTCAAGTATTTGTTTGTATTTAAAAAATATAAAGCCAACAACCTTTTTACGTAACATGTTAAATGAATTTTCTGAATACATCTAAATTGTTAATATTTCCAATTACCTACAATTGAATATAATCACGCTCTACGAAATCTGTGATATGTGTTGCCTACTTTAAAAATCCGCCAGATCCAATTTTATAAGATTTAAAAATAAATACTCCATCGGAATGCCAATTATGGGTTTTATTGTTAAAAATATTTGAATACTTGAAAACCCTGCTAAAAAATACTTAAAAATAGCTTTGTATTGAAATACTATCATATTAATCACTTAAAACGGATGAAATATTAAAGTGGTCACTCAAACAACCTATAACAGGTCATAAGCCTTGTAAATACCCAGAATTCCTTATAAATCTTTGTTAAGATGTAAATAAAATGTAAAAATAACTGATATACGGGGAAAACAAGTATTTGTACATTCTCAAAATGTTTTGAATAATTTTCAGTCACATAATACATAATTAAAATAATACATGTAATAATAAAACCGGGGCAATGTTTATTTGCGTAATTTATGACCACCGCGGAAGAAAAGTACAAGAAATGTGATAAAAATCCATGATGCAGCTAAAATTTCTGACCGCAACTATCTGAGCGACTAGCCAACAGATAAGGACAACAGGGAATCCACCTTCAAAAAGTAACATCGCCTAAAATTAGCAATGCTTTGAGATAAAAACATGTTTGATATTTTAAACATAACAATAGTATTAGTATTATTTATTATTTCAGACACTGTATTATTCACTACTGACGAGATGTCAATTTTATAAGTGTCTCAACTTGGTATTAAGGCCCAATAACGATACATCGCTGCAAATTTTTCTTTACACCCAGGGAACATGACGTAATTGATTTTTTTCTGAAAAGACCATTTTTGTTATGAAAAAATACAGTTTTTTTTCGAAATATATATATGTATTTTGAAAAGAAAGAGTTATTGAAAGATAAGGACTTAAAAAAAGAATAATTAAAATATTTTTTAATATGTTATCTTTAAAAAAATCTAATTCATTTTTTTCTCAAATCGTGCGCATAGATGACGACCGGCTTCTAGCGCTACCTATCGCATACAGGTTGCGAATTCTCCTTCAAATATCATCGTTCTTTCTTATATGAAAAAAGATGAATGTCTGAGCATCCCAGAGCCAAATGCCTGTAAGTCTTTCATATTAAAAAAAAAAACTATAAATGTTTCATATCTCAAACACGTTAAATCACCTATATATATTTTGTACTTAATGTGTTTTGCCAGAACAGTAGTAGGTAACATTATTTCTATTGACGCTTCGCTATCTCCGGATGGAGCAGTAAAGTCCCCGACCCATTTTATATCCCAAGATTTAATAAGATAATTGGTCTAATCGCTTGTTTTCGCAGCAGAATTTTAACCACTCCTACCTATGTTTGTACCCACCCACGTGAAATATGCATGATTTAATAAAAAGAAGTCGTTCCCGACAGGAAACAATTCGAGGCAATGAACCATAATATTATGAGTAAATCCAAGAGACGCCCGATATTCCAGGATTGGATTAACTGGGAAGCGAGTGAACTGAAAAGATCTGAAAATTATTGAAGATTTATATACATATATCATGTATACATTTGGCCTCATTTTCGTAAAATACTACCTTATTTTATTTTTTAGTAATAAGAATAACCCGCAAAGCCCCTAGTTTATGAGGCTAGTCTGCAGGTAGGATAGTAAGGAAAGGGAAGGTAAATGTGAAAAATACATCACAAACACCAAGACCAATTAAAAATAAATCTTTCATGAATTCATTTTGCAATTGGTGGGAATCGAACCCACGACGCCAGATTCGCAGTCCAGGGTTTTCCCAACTACCCCACGGCGCCTGGAACCTAAAAGGCAAGTCAAAACGCTATTCATATATATTGATAAAATAAAAAATTGCATTCATAATGAGGTTTATTTTTGGAACTATGTTAAATTAATTTTCTAGACGTGTGTAAAATACAGAAATTAAAAATAAGCATTTTCGCCCGCTACAAAATCCGTAAAGTAGCACTCGTTGCTTTTTATTCACAATACTCCATATAATCGTACATCCGTTAGTTTTTTCGCTAAAATTTGATGACCTTGCAAAGCAAAATAGAAGCTAAATTATTTTTTTATTGGAAACATAAATTGCGTTTAATTTATATTTATAAAAACAGAAATGAAGATTTATATGGAGGATAGGAAAACAGAGAAGTTGTAGACACTGTACAGAAAAGAAAATTAGAGTACCATGGCCATTTAATGTAGGGAGAGAAAAACAAAGTTATACTTTACAAGGCAAAGTGGAAGGGTACCGCAGCATTAAAAGAAGACATGTATTCTCTGTCTAAGTCGCTGTTTAGAGTGGCTGTCGACTAAGTATAAATTGCCATGATGATTAACAAACTTCAGCGTCATGAGATACAATAAAAATAAAATGAATGATACAATGTAACTACATTGATTAAGTTATAAAAATGGTAAAAAATTAAATTATACAAATAGGTTAGAAGTCGAAGTAATCAGCGGGCATGTATAAGGAGATGCATGAACGTGGAAGAGGCAAATAATGTTTGCAAAGACAGAGTGGTGTGGCGTTCTATTCTCTCTTAACAAAATATGATGGTTAGTTAGTTAGTTAGTTAAAAATGGTACCTACCCATAAATTTTCAGTTCATTTTAGAATATAAGTTGTATTTTATATCCAAAAACTTATCAGATCAAAGGGTTGTAAAGACAACATTCTAAAAAATACTAGGTACCATAATATTTTTAACATATAGTATTAAATGAACTCTCTTTTAGTACTTGTCTACTCTTGCAAAATATGTTGGCATTTATATAACTACCTCTATAATGCTTATAAACTAATTGACAACAGAATGATGTTTATAATGTTTTCTTCATTCTTCAGGGCCAAACAAAGTTCGTACTGCGTATCTACCCCTAGCAGTCGAACTTCCGACCCAAATATCCTAATTAATGGAAACTCAAAGCAGGAAATGAGAAACGGAGAAGTTAATCTTGTTAATTACCTCCGAATCCTTTGGAACTCTGTGTACAAAAACTTCTTAGTTACGTGGTTTGGAGACAAAGTTGTCTAAGGCATAATAACAAAAAATGGAGACAGGTATGTCACATTTATCGAATATTCATTTTTAATCAAAGCCAAACACGTTAATTCGTAAACTCTTTGTGAAGTAAATACCTCATAAAATCACTCATTCGAGAGAAGCTAACAGAATAGCTAAGAAGACCTCTCCAGTTCTTCTGTTCTCTTGTCAATAGACGTTGAAGTGACCTTGAACTCGGGAGGACCCATAACTAACATATACGTTACACATAGGTACGTTACAAGATATTTACCAGGCATATATACTTCTTGATAAGAATAAAATTAAAGCCGTGTAATAGTATATCCTCCTCTGAACATTTCTGCCAACCTCATCTCTTGGCAAACATCTTCGGAGTACAAAAATGTGCAGTAAAAAAACATGTGCCTTAAAGGAGACCTATGCAATGGTGGCCGAAACTCATAAAAATAAGTTTAATTTTATGTTAAAATCTACGATCATTTTAATAGGTCATAAATACGTATAACTTAATTTATTCTTTAAATATCTATCCTGCATCTCACTTTCAAGCCTGAGTTGTAAGTAACGAGTACATATTACTTTTCCGCTTACCTGTTTGAGATAGTGTTCGTTAGTTTTTCTGGGGTTATATTTCATTACAGATTTTCAAGTATTTGATGACGAAATGTTAAATACTATAGATTTTGAGGTAGAAATACAATACACAACCAAATTGTGAACTTATTGGTGTGATAAGCTTTAAAAAAACGACTACTTCATAACTAATTATTTCATTCTATTTTTTCATTTCGATCGCTTAATATACTTTTAATATTCTTTCGCTAAAAATATTTTTTAAGGAAACTTGTGTTTACTTAAAAAAGTATATTTTGTGACAGCCAAATATGCTGTGCATATTTAAAAAATATATTTAATCGCCAGCTATCTGCAATATGCTTTTTTCGGCTATTTTTTGTTAAATATGTATATTATAATAATTACAAATTCATAAAGTGATATTACGTACATTGCTTTTCACTAACTACCTTTTCCTATATATCTAAAAATAGTCTAATTGTGGGTTAGGCACGTGTTGTTCCGAACCATACAATTGACATAAAGAGAAACAAAGAAGTTACTTAGGACTACTTGAAGGTCATGAAAATAAGGAAAATAATAACTTTTTATTTACGGGAATAAATCTGTTCGCCATTTTATATAAAACAGATACATAATTATTATCAATCTGAGTAGAAAAAAGGTCTTACCTAGCTTTTTTTAAAAGATTTTCTGAGTCAATAAGATGTTGACAGCATATTCATGGATTTTTATACTACATTCATTACATAATAACTTTAAAAGTGTCATTAATGAAGACTCTTAGGAGCATATCTGGCAAGAGCCTACGAGATATAATAAGGAACACCAAGATAAGAGAAATATACGAGATCAAAAATGTCGTTAGATGGGGAAGACAACGAAGAAGATAATGGTATACGCAGGTGAGGATAATGGAACCTCCAGACTCCCCCGTATCGCACTGAACAGCCAATCCGAAGGTAAGCGACTCCCGGGCAGACTACCAAAGAGATAGATTTACAGCTGAAAATTGACATCGCAGGACTCTTATCCCTCAGGGATTAACGTATTTTAAAGTTATTTCTCATTTTATTTTATTTTTCAATTCTGACATGCTATAATCTTTCAGGGTTAAAGAGTAAATCCTTCGTTTGCAGTTTAAATGGATGATTCATTTTGAAATGAAATTCTCTCCCGTTAAAATCAAACTGCCCTAAGTCCAATCTTGATTAGTTTAATTTGGTTGTTTAATACTCGATTTCACACAAAACCCTTTGATCTCGCATTGAAAATTCCATGCAATAAGAATTGACCGATCGTCACCCCTGTAGCCTACTTTCATCCAGTTAAAAAAATCATTACTGGTACTAAGGATCCATATGCCAAAAAACACAAAGGGAACGCATCTCCATTCGCACATGTTTAACAAAATTTAAATATAAAAAAAATAAAAAAATTGAAGCACCTCAAGAGGGTTAATGGTCTATTCTGTTTACGGTAAAAATGTTAAAAGTGATTTAACGGCAATATGCGATATATTTGCTTAAGTAGTTTTTCTCAGCGTTAAATTTAATCCTATTAAAAAATTAATGATTCCACTGTAAATAGGCATTTAAAACCGGGAGTAAATGCATTTGTCTTTTATTTTTAACTCTGATCTGTCAAATTGAGACTGGTTTTGGGCGCGTTTGATATTTAATAATAAAAAAAATAAAACCCTTATCCGCACCCCAATGGTGCATAGGGCACTGCTTCATATGAACACAGTGTTATCTTGATCGTTTACACACGAAGGAAAGGTGATCAGCCCTCCGCTTTAGGTACCAGTCCAGGGTAATATTGAATAAATATTACAGTGAAAAAATCACTTATATTTATTTGACCCCCCTGGGAATCGAACCCGGGACCTCCAGAACGGTAGCCGAGCGTGCTGACCATTACACTACAGAGGCGGACAAAAATTTACGTTACGTTTAATATTTACCAATGCAAATTTTAATAATATGTACCGAATATACTCGTATTACAGAACAGAAGACGAGACGTGTAACCCTCGACATTTGAAAATAATACTTTGAATCTTTTCCAATCGTAATTTGTATTAATTATGTGCCGTATAAGGAAATTAGTTTCATATTTCATAATTAATCCTTATCGTGAAAATCTTATTATATATTACGATGAAAAGGAATTAGCGGTTATATTTAATTACTCCACAAAATATTAGCGCTACTAATTAATATTTTGTTGAAATTCACATTCTGAAACAAAGATCGAAGTTTAAAATATAATACCAATTATACTACTTCATGGCAACGGGTTTCGGAATAATCATTCCATCATCAGGTCAAATGTCCTGATGATGGAATGATTATTTTGAAACCGGTAGTCTTGAAGTATGTAGTGTTTTTAAGTGGTATTACACAAAGTGAACGGTGAATGATAAGGAGAGTGTTATATTACCATACCACAAAGTTTACAACGCTTTTAATATACAAAATATAATTTGTCCCATTAACATTGAATGCTTAAAATAAATCATGTAAAATATGATTAAAAAAATCTTATAAGTTGCGAGTACTTAAAAATTCATTTAATATTCCATTCATTCATTAAGTATTCGAATATTCCAATGTGTTTAAGTAAAAAAAAATATGAAAAATGAAATATCTGTATTCATAATGTATTTTACATATGTCGCTCACTCCTTTCAAGAACGTCATAAATAAAAAAACTTGATTTCTCAGGGGAACGTTTTTATAGTTTAAAAATATAATACAATGTGTTAAAAATAAATATCAAGCCACTTATTGAACTTTTTACTGTGCAACAGAACTTTTTAGGTAAAACCTGAAGGTTTTTTCTCCATTTGAAAAATATTTAGTATGTTGAAAAAATAAATAAACACTACCTTTTCTTCAAAATGC
Source organism: Brachycentrus maculatus (assembly GCF_059751285.1). NCBI lineage: Eukaryota > Metazoa > Arthropoda > Insecta > Trichoptera > Brachycentridae > Brachycentrus > Brachycentrus maculatus. The sequence continues at coordinate 1,656,965 of NW_028280891.1, forward strand.
AAAAACAACATTTTCTGCCCTGTAGCGGGTAAATATTAAGTTAAAAATATGCCTCTTGCTGGAATATAGTTCATTTTCTGGGCATTCCGAAAACATGCACAACTGAAAATTGACAATTTTTTTATTTATGACGTTCTTGAAAGGAGTGAGCGATGTGTCACTTAAACATACATCACACTGCTAGACAAAATGTCGCCTGTAAGGTCGATGCCGGAAAACTTGTTCGAATAATAATTGGATTTTACATTGAGAGTGCTGCGTAGGTACTGAAATAGTGGATAATATATCGGAATTAGAAATACCAGATATTACATCATATTTCTGAGTGAGTCACTTCAGATGGCTGAATAATATTATTCACCCGACGCACTACGTCTCCGAACTATAATGAGAAAACTAAAAAGCACGATTTTTAAATGGAAAATGTTGTATTTTGTGTATGGTATATAACTCTGTGGTATGGTAATAACACTCTCTTTATCATTCATCGTTCACTTTGTGTAATACCACTTTTAGAAAACACTTATTTATGACTGCCGGTTTCGGAATAATCATTCTATTAACAGGGCATTAAAATAAAAAATATACGGTTTGAAATGTGTACAAAATAAAATAAAAATAATAAAATTTCATTTCTCTCTTTCAAAAATTAATTTTTGTACAAATCGCTCACTCCTTTCAACAACGTCAAATATAAAAAAACTTGATTTTTCAGGAGATCGTTTTTAAAGTTTAAAAATAAAATCAAACGTATTAAAAATAAATTTCAAGCCACTTATTGAACTTACTGTGCAACAGATCTTTTTAGGCAAAACATGAATGTTTTTTCTCCATTTGAAAAATATTTAGCATATTTAAAAAAATAATTAAACAATACGTTTTCATCGAAATGCAAAAACAACACTTTCTGCCCTGTAGCGGGTAAATATTAAGTTTAAAATATGCCGCTTTTGCTGGTATATAGTACATTTTCTGGGCAGTCCAAAAACACGCACAATTGAAAATTGTCGATTATTGATATATGACGCTGTTGAAAGGAGTGAGCGATATACTATATAAAAATTGTATGACACAGGTTTTTTCAGTACAAGTGACTTTTTTTCTTTCGGTACATTCAAATTACTACCCTTTTTGTTTTGAAAATCAAATAGATAAAAAAATTCTTCATTTACACTTGCGACCTTTATTATGTATATTTTTGAGGTTGAACAAATTGTTTATCAGATTAAAAAATTAGAGGGCTCTACGTTGAATTACAGCTATTACATATTATTTTAGATTAACTCTTTAAATTACAAACTTGATTAAGATTTGTGTCATTATATGAGTTACAAAAATGGTAGATATCTCATTTTATTTGAAGACCGTTGGCTAACATCCGTGCGATCATGGAAAGGAAGAGTATAATATACAAGATGACCATATGTACATAATGTGAGATTATTAGTCACCGACCTTAATACCTACCAACTACCAACTTCGTATTACCGGCAGAGTAGGCTTCAAATGCCATACATAGTTTGAACGTATTTACAACATTTTATTAGGTATATGTAAATGAATCAATATCAACATCATATTGTGCTTTGGAGCTATAAATACCTATTTTTGCACTTTATTTCAACTTCTAGCTGATAATTGTAGGACATATCGGATTGAGATTGTGGTAACTTAATCGTTAATTGTGAATCACCAGTCTGATGATGTCGGTAATGGCTAAAAGAGTCAGGTCAAATAAAACATCGCTAAAAGAGGCATATTTTTTACTTAATATTTACCCGCTACAATGCAGAAAGTGTTTTTTTGCATTTTGAAGAAAAGGTATTGTTTAATAATTTTTTTAAATATACAAAATATTTTTCAAATGGAGAAAAAACCTTCAGGTTTTACCTAAAAAGATCTGTTGCAGAGTAAAGAATTCAATAAGTGGATTGATATTTATTTTTAATACATTGTATTAAATTTTTAAACTCTAAAAACGTTATCTTGAAAATTTTTTTTTTTAAATTTATGATGTTTTTGAAAGGAATGAGCGATATGTGGAAAAAACTTTTATCATTGTTATTTTATTATATGTATGTTTATTATGAAGTAATGTGGTTGTTTCTGTGCTCATTGGATCTACGTTTAAAATATATACATATTTGAACCAATACACATGACATAAGTATAGTTGTTCGTACACAGCTTGTACGAATAAGTACAGGTATAGGTACATCCCCAAGTGTCCCTGCCATTTCTGCTATTCTCCTAATCCCATCCACTGTTCTTCCGTGATTCCTTTTCAAATTAATCAGTAATTTCCTTTATCCCAAGCTACTTTCATTAATTCCTTTTCATAATTATTTATTTTGAAATCACAAGTGATCTGGAAAAGAATATTAATAGTTACATTTTATTAAGGTACCTCAAGGGATTCGTACACGTTAGCGGTGCCCAAGTTACGCAAACAAGTAGGAGTACAGTTATGCAACTCCGAGTTCTCTAGCCATTTATTACTACTATTATTGTAGGAATACTAGTACCATTCATATGGGTACCTAATGTCGTTCTCCATGACCTAAATCTCTTACGACACGTGTATGTTATCGAATTTGGAGGATCAAACACATGCGATGGGGTGCCCTATGCACCATCTAGATGGAGATAGGGATAAAAAAAACTAAATACTATTCATATTAGTGAGAATGTGGCAATAAGGACGATTTCAAAATGACTAAATTTTAAGGATATTTAATTTTAAGGATAAATCCGTTATTTCTCAATTTTTCGTTTTGATATACCTACTTATAAAAATAATTTTGTAAAATATAACGATAAAACTTTTTGAATACTTTACAAAATGTAAGAAAAGAAACAATGAAAATGGTTTCCATATTGTTTTATACCCTGTAAAAAGGGATATTTTACGTAAATATCATGTTATATCTTCGATAACTCTTCGATATCTCCACGAGAATTTGGAAGCTTTTGAATAATTTGGGACACATGACTCGTATTTATTTTGACCAAGATTCTAACCCATGAATCATTTTACATATTCAATTCATTGTGTGAATGTTGTTCAATCTTTAGGTATGTTTGTTCAAGGATTTTTTTCAATGATGAGTTGTATAAGCGGGGCCTATAAACATTGTTTCAAACTCTTACTAAATTACATTCTCAGTCTTACGAAAATTCATATGCTTTATTTAAATATTTATAGATTTATTGCCTGAGTACAGCTTATTTGATACAAAGAAATATATTTAACTCTTTTTTTAAAAGAATCGAATAAAAAAATACTATCCTTATAAAATTAATAGACTTTGATTTTTATGGAGTGTGTGGAAGTTTTTTTGTGAAAGTATTCTAAGTTTTTAATGTTTTTTTTTACATTTAAAATAAGCCCTGATGATGACAATGTACTGTTTAAACTGGTAGGTTAAATAATATGAATAAAAAAAAGTGGTGAAAATAAAGTCTATTTATTTTATAAAGATATTATAAAATGTACCACAGTACACAAGTATCTGCGGAAAGCATTCAAGAAAAAAATACACTTCTCTTCAAAGCGTACCCATTCAAATATCCTCGGTAAGGGGAACCTAAGATCCAAAATGACACTCCAAATCTCGAGATCGTAGATTCTAAATCATGCGTCGACAACATTTTTAATCATATTTAATTATAAATTTTAAAAATAACAGATTATCAGAGAGAAAATCTAAATAAAAACGATGTGTTTTTGGCATGCAACCATGTAATTCAACTATCCAAAAAAAATATTTATTGTAACTGCAGACAGTTGGTAGAATTCCATATTGAATTGTCGGGTAATATATCTAAAAGAAAACAAGGTTTGTTGGATTGAATTCTACATTGATTTATGTATATGTTAATACGTGACGCGTTTCGTCTTCTTAGGACATTATCAAACACTTGTGTTTTAGAATTCAATCCAACAAACCTTGTTTTATTTTGGATATATTACCCAACTATCCAAAAAAAATGCTGATTCAAATTCTAAACTTATCAGTTTCTTATGAATGAATTAAAAATTATGTTAAACATATGTAAATACTGAAAGAATTATACTTTATGCTACACGAGATATGCATTAATTCTGACTCATGAACAATTTATTCCCAAAGGTAAATTGTTTATGATTAACTTTAAAAAATGTCTGAAATTTCATTCTTGTCAGGTAATTAGTACTCACATTATTTAAAATCAAAATTTTACACAAAAACGCGCTTAGAGTGTCAGAAATGAAGACTTTAAGAAGCATACCAGGCAAGAGTCCTGGCGTTTCTTATTCTACGAGGCAGAATAAGAAACGCCAGGATCAGGGAAATATGCGAGATCAAAGATGTTGTTGGGTGGGGAATGCAATGAAGGAGACAATGGTATGCACATGTGAGGAGAATGGAACCATCCAGACACCCCACATCGCAATGTACGGCCAACCCCAAGGTAGACGACTCCCGGCTAGACCATCAAAGAGATGGATAGATGGACAGCTGGGAATCGACCTCGTAGGAGGATAATCCCTCTTAAAAACAGGCCACAAGGCCTACACCAAGAAGAAGACGAAAAAGAATTTAAGAAAACCACGCTATCATAAATAAATGTAGGCAGATAGACATTCAATCATAAAAAACCTTTTATTTGATGAAAGAAATGGTTTCCAACCCCTTTCATCCTTCGCCTTGTTTTTACACGAAGGAAAAAACATTTGATGTCCATAGGGAACAAAGAGATGCGTTACTAACAAATTGTTTTCATCCCAACCCTAAAACGAGAAAACGAATTGATCTTTTTTCCGAATGATAAAACCGGGCGTAATCCTCTCTCAACCCAAATGTGATTAGAATAATAATCCCTTTTAACGAAAATCTCCTTGAAGCAGAAAACCCTTGATCCTTGTATTATTTTACGGTTTGTGTAATATCGAGATCGAAACATTTTCACCAAATGTTTATCGTTATTAAATACATCACACTATTTTACGAAACACATACTTCAAAATAATATAAAGGGTTGAAACCCAGTCTTTCCTCTCTGAGAATTAACGGTAGGTAACTTAAGGATTTCCCAATTGATTTGGCACTCACTTTGTGATAAAAATCTATCCATTTTTAATGTCAGTTTTATTATGTAAACACCACTTTTTCTTAAAATCTATTGAGACACGTGTTTCGATGCATTCCGCGTCATTTCTAAACACCGCGATTCAAACACGGTGTTTGAAAATGATGCGGGATGAATCGAAACAAATGTCACAAAAGATTTTAGGAAACAGTTGAATGTTCTAAGTAAATCGTATCATTTTTTGACATCTCATCAAAGATGAAGAAGAATATGGAAGTCTGGGCATTTACGGGGCTGACGACCGACATAGGCTGGTTTAAGTGATCACTTTACACAAGTGTAACATTCACCACTTCTACCCATTATTGACAACCACACTACTCAAATTCTTGGATGTTCTATATATATATGGACCAATTTTGAAACATTGTTGTTAGCGAGTGTTTTTGCCTAGAATTTTCACTAATGAATTACATGAAATTATAGTAACTTTAAACATAAAGAGTAAATCCACTCACAAGTAGGCATAGGCTATGAAACTTATAAAGTTGAAGCCTGAGTAGGGACATGATAAACGGTGTTGCATAAGCCGTAGCTAGATTTCAGAGTCACTTGGACGTTAGGTAATTCAAAAATACAAAATTGTTGTTGAATCACTAGAACTTTACTACGGGCATCTATTGTTGAGATGAGAAGAAGCTTTTTATTTAGCAGAAACTCTTTTGTTAGTATGTGAGATCCGAATCCTGGATTATACTAAGTAAAACTTAAATTAAAAATGGTCACTTAAGGTTTAGATGTATCTTGAATTGACCAATAGAAAAGCACCAACCTTTTTCTTCCTCTGACTATTATCCAATTCACATCCAAGTGGTGTCGATATGGCACGGAGTGATGATCATATGAAGGCAGATTGATCAGTCCTACACTCCAAATTCAAGAAAAACAGGGATATATCAAAATTAGATCCTGCTGTAAAGTTGTTAGGGCCATCACTGTTGTGCGAATAGCGTGTACACGTGTTTTTAGGTTATAATGATCCCTCATCACTGAGTATAAATAACCTAATTCGGAGTTTTATCGAGTCTGACTTATTATTCGCAAAAACAATCGGGATATTTTCAATATGGGGTCAATAAACCGATAATAATGGTAATAAAACACGGCCTCGTTTAGTTCCTGTCGGCCTGTGATGCTGCGAGGTGGTGCCTCTCCCCCTCTCCCGGCCCACCCCCTCCCCTCCACTCCCTGCAACTCTCACTCTCGCAGGGCCTTCACACTTCCTGGCGACCTTCCTCCGGTCACCACTCTTGGCGGGAACGCGGTGCACCCCTCAAACTTCCCCCAACTAGGACGAACGAGATCAAGAAGTGGTATTCTCTAAGTATTTTAGTTTTTTTTTTAATGTTATTTTTATTTAGATTAACAGTGAAAGGTATATTGAAAGCTAGTAAATGTGGAGGTCCTCGCCAAAACGTTACATTTCCATTATAAATGATTTTAAGTAATCAGGAATTCTAGCTTGTAAAATTGTAACGTTCTTGTGCAATTTTATATTGGTTTAACACATCTTTGGTCACGTTTTGTCGCAACATTAATTAAGATTTCGATAGAATACAGTAAACAGAACAGATTTGCTTTTAAATGATTTTTGTGCAATATTGGAAATGCAACTTTTTGGTTAGGACCTCCACAAATGTAAATTCACAGTTAAATCGCAGTTACTATTTTGTTTTACATTTATTTTTTAAATTTTGCTACTTAGTTCATAAAACAAACAACAACAAAAAAGCTTTGCAAGAGAAGGTCTGTCAGGAAGTCTATTTGCTTCTGTATAAGATCTGGGAATGCGGTGGGACAGCTTTCAATGAAGTATTTATTTCAAATATATTTTTCATTCATTGTAACAAAACAGCATTTTCACATTTTAATCAAAGATCAAAAACTGTCTTAAATTAAACTATAATTTACGAAAATGAAATAACTAAAGACACTCCTCAGATAACTCATTAGAACTATAAAATTGCGTAAGATAGAGAATCTGGGTAAATAATAAAAGCCCCAAAGTACAAACTCTTTCAGACCATCATGCAATGAATCACTACCGCTTAATAAAAGCTTTCCCAATTCCAACAAAGATGGCGGAAGCGAACTTACGTGATCTGTGTCACGAGTTTGATCAGTTTGTATTTCTAAGGGTTCCGATAGTGTGATTGTCAATCGTGGAATAGGGGAACGTTACACGTGTGTAAAGTGATTACTTTACCTAGCCTTTGAGGGTCGTAAGCCTTGTAAATGCCCAGACTTCCGTATTATTCTTCGTCTATGTCAAAAATGTTATTTTGCTTAGTAGAATACACCCCATTTACAGTTCGGCGTACTGTATAATCGATGGTACTCGCGATTGTTCGGTAGTGGTTGTATCGAAGAGAGGTCATCCAACCACCGACCACTATCAAATCTGTAGTAGCGTCTCGCACCAGAGCGTGAAGCCTCCGCGGGCGTGAGACCCTTCACACCGCAGCACAGTGTGCCATATGACTGATCTAGCTTTACTTCAATTGTTTTTTAATTATATCATGTTTTAATTTTACGTTTTCGAACATCGAAACATCTTAATAAAAAACTGGTGTAATCTTTTACATACCGTTTTTATTTTTAGGCACAAATATGAATTATGTATCACGTCGCAAAGTTGATGAACAGCGCGACACTACCTTTCAACTCCTAGTCAGTCTCGGATCAACCGCCCGGTTTGAAAAGATGTATGTCGGACTTATTTTTCGGGTTTATGGTCGAACAAAGAATGTTATTTTTATTTATTCTAAAAATATATTTGATTTGCTTTTATTAGTACGTAAATTCGTTTAAAAAATGGGTGAAAATATTTTAATTGTGCATTCACTTAGACCTACAAAAAGATCCTCCCCGAGGCCCGCTTTGATATATGTATATATGTATATTTTACCTACAATATGGACTTACTTATCACCAAATATATTTTCAATTGTCTATTAAATAATTTTCTTATGCCAATAATAATCTTATAGCATTAGAGTAAAATCAGATCAGTCACATTGCACACTGTGCGCAGGACATAAATAGACCCGAACCGGTTATATCGTTAAAGAAATCCACTAAAAGTGGATTTGATCCGTGGACTTAATATTCAATTACTCACCTTTGGAAACTTTATACTGCTACAATGTAACGAATTTCACCTCTTCTTCGCGGCCCGAGTTCATCCACCCTTTTAAATATAGGCATCGCACAAGGGCACTACAATAAAACCTTGATTATCTGGACTGAATGGGAATTAAGATGATAAAAGTACATCCGGAGAACAGAATCAAAGAAGATTTCTGCAGATATTTTGTGGCACATTTTATAATACTTTATAAAATAAAATTAGAACTTTGTTATGAAATTTTACTTCGGCGGGTATGTGTGAGGAGATGCATGAATGTGGAAGAGGCGAAGAATGTTTGCAAAAACAGAGTGGTGTGGCATTGTTCTATGCTCTCTGCTTACCCCTGTGGCAAAGCGGCGTGGTAGTTGGTTAGTTAGAGTTTTGTTTTTAACCACTTTTATTTTTGGTACTTTTCTCCAACCGGTTTTTTACAAGAACCTTGTCATTTTCAGGGATAGACATATACTACACGTACATAGTACATATCCATCCCCGAAGATGAAAAGGTTCTTATCGAAACCGGCTGGAGAAAAGTACCAAAAGTAAAAGTGGTTAAAAACAAAGTTCTGTATTTGAAATATTTTTACTATTAATTATAATTGAAGTATGCTAGTAACCTCAAAATTACCTTACATACTACACGTTGGTTGGCGTTGTAACGTATTACGTAATTACTTATAAACAACAAAAAAAACATTATTTTCTAAGAAAATCAATCACGGATTTTTGTTTGAAGTATGAACTTCGAATGATTGAAGCCTGAATTGTGTTGCAATACCTACATATTGTTGGAAGTTCTTTCATATATTAAGTTGGCTTGCTGACTTTTACTTGTTTGTTGAATTAATGTAAAGTTATAATGATATCTCAGGCGCAGATCTTGTCGCCAGAAGGTTCGACAATTTATAGAGCAGAGAGAACGAAAAATAACTGTTTCACCTACAGATTTCGAAGACCAGCATGACGTTAGTGACAGTTATCCGGTGCAAGAATGTTGCTAGTAATCAAAATAATATTTATTTAAAATATTTAAGTACTAAATAGTAAAAACAACCATATCTCTCAGTAAGGGGGCGATTCGAGTGACTCATGTTATTCACAAATTATCAGAGGCTTGTATGTCACCAAAGCTACACGGATTCGGATATTCGAGTAGGTACAATAAGTAGCAATTTCATAAGATCATTGTGTGCGATTCTCCCTTCTATAATCCTGTTTATACAAATCCAACATTAGTTTTTAAACGCTATTTGCTAGGTAGATATGTCAAATTAACAGGGTAATCTTTCAACGCTGGCCTCTTTTTTCAATAAAATAAAATAACAACTTGAAAATTTATATGAGCAGCAAACGGGTTTCACCAGACTGATGATGTCGGTCACAACGAAACCCGGTTGCTGGTCAAATAAAATTCATGTGGAAAAAAATTACTTAGTTTTTATTTTATTCTATGAAATAACAACTAAGTAACTAAAAAATCAGTACAGTTCCACCAAAAAATGTCAGTACAAACATTTTTTTAAATACTTTTGGTTTGCTGGAAATTTGTTATTATTATTTTTTTTATTTCATGGATACATTAATTTTTTTATACTATATGTATTACGGCTCTTTAGGCATGGCCTGTGTTGAGCCGAAATACTTACATGTTAATACAATTATTTTTGTATGATTATTTGTTTTTTTTCATTATTAGATTATATACATTACATACAATAGATACAATAACAATTTATAAAGGTTTTACAATAAATGGTTTTACAATAAAAGGTTTTACAAGACATGGAAGCGAATCGTGCATCAATCTTTTAACATCGCTGGATATCACAACGCGAGCAAGACTTTTACTCGGTGGTTGGCAACAAAAATGGTCTAGTCTAGTTAATATCTATTGTTAGAAGTAATTGGCATAGAGCATTTATGGATATAAAAATAACATAATGCAGATACGCCAAATCGTTTTAAAATTACCAGCACCGGATACCCTTTCGACCTCACGCGTTCACGCTCTAATTATACGGACGTTATTGTTCGCCGTTTGATAATCGTTTAGAATGTGATGCTACAGCATACATGTAGCGGTGTTGCGAAACGAATAATCACAGTGCATGGTACACGGTGTGCCATCGCAACTAGTGCTAAAGTGATGAAATTTGCTGAGTCACCCGAAGAATAAAGATTAAGTATTGAATTTCCGTCTGGTAACAAATGTGAGGTAGGCTGGAAGGCAAACTAATTATTTCAGGTGCTTTTATAATTCTTATAAGGCATTTCAAAATATGCACGACACGACGGATTCTTATTTTTTTTGGAGACGTTACGCTTGGCAAGGAGGATAGCCTGGAACGACTGGTTGTGATCGGTAGCCTGGAGGGGAAGAGAGGGAGAGGAAGAATAGAAACATGGACCATAAAAGTAGCAGAAAGGAGAAAAATTTATGGTTTCAAAATGTCGTGTTGGAGGCGCATGATCTGAATTCCATGGACAGCTAGACGCACTAACGAGTCCATTCGTCAGGAGTTACTAGGACTCTGGCCAATATCTGTAGGTACACGACGTATTCTCCAGTTCTATGGATACGTTACGCGTGGCAATGGGAATAATAGCCTGGAACGACTGGTTGAAATTGGTAGCCAGGAAGGGAAAAAGAGAGAAAAAGATCCCCACACGATGGACCGATCAAGCTGAGGCAGGAGCAGTCACCTCGGTGGTTGGAGCGCTGCGTACAGCACAGTCAAGGGATAACTGGAGAGGATTCATTGCTTCCACAAAGGTCACAACCCTCAGTATTGAGGACTTAGACGGAAAAAAATGAGGCATTTCAAAAATAACTTCTAGACGATTTCAAAAACATACAAAAAATATGAAAATAATTTTTAAAGCAGTCGTGCGTGGTTGGGTACATTTTCGACTTCAAAACGTGCGATATGAGTATAATCCCTGCTTTTTGGGAAATAATACATTTTGTCTTTTGCAATCGGTTTTGTTTTTATTTTTAGTATTGATTCTAAGGCAAGACCTAGGTGACGTTGCCCATTATAGAAGGACCTACCTGAGGATGAGGAGAGCTATCCTAATAGTCTATTGAGACGATAAGTTGGGATGGAGCCAAGAAGAAGAAAATTTTAGTATGGAAGAATCCGCTTATTGTGAGCACTTTGAGACTTGTTGATAATATGTTGTCACTGTAACATGTTACGTTATACATATTATGTGTGCTTAAATGTAGAAGAGGTTTTCAAATTTATGATTTGAATCGTAAGAAAATAATGTGAATATTCTTTAACTTGAAGATATTTTTGTGCTGCATATTTTTTTTACTTCCTTTTAGTGTCTTTCTCACTGACTGCAGACAGTCAAAGATAGATACGCACTTCAAATTTTGAGAATTTAATATACAGAAGGTTTTTTTTTGCAATTGCATTTTTAACACTAGGCCACATATTTATGAACTATTTTTTTTTATTTAATCTAATATGTATGTACTCGTATATAAATGTGGTATGAACAATTAAAGCAGTGACCTGAAAATCACCTGAAAAATATCTCGCAGGTTTAGCCTGACATACTTTAATATTTTTCGCAACATCGACTCAGGATATTAGCGCGCTATTTTGGTTTTAATTTTGTAAAGTGAAGGTGTTGTGTATTGAATAATGCTTTTCACATAAATGTGTACTGTACTAAACCTTATTCAGAACCTCATATACAAAGATAGTTCTGCTTTGAAATCCCGTATTGGTTTGCTAAATATACACCTGCACACTTCCAATTAACAAAATCTGTTAAATTTTCGACCTTGTAATGAAAAATCCATACAAAATAGATTAGCGATCCGCATCCCCCATCCTACCTACATACAGATAAATCAGTTTATTCTCTATTTAATTAAAGGCGTTCTTCAGGGATCTCATGTGATAAAAAACCCAGAGACAATCAACAAAGCAATTCAAAGCACCTATCTACCCCAAGAAAATTGTTTGCCGACAATTTACTCACTTGTGAAGATTTTGTCAATAAATAAAGTTATATAAATAATATATAAAACCCTTATCCGCACCCCAATGGTGCATAGGGCACTGTGTCATATTAACGCAGTGTTATCTTGATCGTTTACACATGAAGGAAAGGGGATCAGCCCTCCGCTTCAGGTACCAGTCCATGGTAATATTGAATAAATATTACAGTGAAAAACTCACTTATATTTATTTTACCCCCCTTGGGAATCAAACCCGGGACCTCCAGAACGGTAGCCGAGCGATATGAAGTTATAACATTCATTTATCATCAACAAAGTCGTTTAAATAATCATTTATAAATATTTTTTTATCAAAAAAATAGTGTGACCACTTTATTATTGATATTTATAAATCTCTGCCTTTTCTCCATTCCTGGCCATAGTTAATGGAAAAATGATACTTTACGAAAAGCGACATAACGACTATCGACATTATATACATGCATAAAAATAATGGTGTAATCTTGATCGTAAATCACACGAAGGAGTTTTTTGTGAGGCGGAGTTTTGCGGTTCAGGTTTTCCAGTGTGATCACATGCTAATTATTAAGAGGTAAAAATATTTCTGATAAATATTTCTTCTTCTAACCCTTATCCGTACCCAATGGTGTATAGGGCACTGCATCATAATGACGCAGTGTTATCTTGATCGTTACTTACATAAAGGCAAGGTTATCACTCCTGTGCCTCAGGAACCAGTCCATGGTAATATTGAATAAATATTGGAATGAAAAATCACTTATATTTATTTGATCCTTCTCCTGGGAATCGAACCCGGGACCTTCAGTAAATAACGGATATATATATATTTACCCCACCGGAAATCAAACTTCGGAATTCATGCCTAGTAGGCAAAAATCACCACACAGCAGAGACAGTAAAAAAAATGTACCCCGATTAAAGTCGTTATCTTCATTTATTTCCAATAAATACGTCTGAAAAGTTTCAGGAGTACAATGACCGTTGATATCTAATATAAGTGCTGAAAAACTTCCCCCATTAAAAGCGGTAATGTTGTAAATCATTAAAATTTCTTTTCAACTGGCGCCAGGTTAGTGAATGGAATTAAAATAAGCCTTTACAAAAAGGTTCTTCCTACGCCGACGTCTTTATAAGAAATAAAATAAAAATAATGACGTAATCTTTTCTTCAATTTTCACCATTTTCAAGGCATTTTCTTCGTGTAGGCGAAAAGCAATTACGTCAGCATGAGGGATGGTTTTCGTGTGACATTATTGTATCAAAAAAGAGACAAAAATGTTTTTTTCTCAAATAATCAATTATTAGAAATGTTATCTGCCATTGTAAGATCGCCACTGAAAAAAACCGTGACTAAAAATATCTTTCTAACCCATTTATCTTACATTTTCGTTATGGTGGATTAGAGAGCTTAGATATTTTAAGGAGAATATTTAATTTATCTGAAATTGTAAATCAATTTTTATTGTTTTCTCAAGATAGATAAAGAGGTGTGAGTGATATGGGAATATGAAAGTCTAGGTCCGCCTCCGTAGTAAAATGGTTAGCACGCTCAGCTTCCGTTCTGGAGGTCCCGGGTTCAATTCCCAGGGGGGTCAAATAAATATAAGTGATTTTTCCACTCTAATATTTATTTAATATTACCCTGGACTGGTACCTGAAGCGGAGGGATGATTACCTTTCCTTCATGTGTTAACGATCAAAATAACACTGCGTTTATATGATGCAGTGCGGATAATGGTTTAAAGGTATTCACAGGACTTACGACCGGTTATTGGATGATGTAAGTGATCGCATTATACACTGCACAATATTCACCCTTGATACACAATAACATTACTCAAATTTCGTTACAAAGTTACATAATACGTTTTACAGCTTCAATTAAAAACGTCATTCGTATTTTTTCCATAAAACTTTTTCAGTGACATCTTTTGTTAAAATTATTTGGTAAATTACCAGAAATCCTTCATAAAAATGCACATGAGATTCATTTTTGAATTACTTAACACTCGCATTTTTTAATATTTCACCAATTACACAACGAAACATACATATTTTTGATCAATCAATTGAACGTAAGCTTCACTAATTAATGAACTAAAATTTTAATTGCAATCCTCCAGTTTTACATAAGCGTACATCAGTTTGATGTCACGAAAGTAAATACGAGTTATTCCAAATCATTGAAGTTAATTATTATGATTTAATGCAATTGAAATCGTAATAATTAAGTGGTTTTTAATGGTCAATAATTGTGATCGGCCATGGTTCGGTACATATTTACTCAAGCAGAGCCTGATAGTAAGCCACTTTATAAATTTCTATTTACAATTGGTTTATTCTATGAATATATGAAAATTCGTTACGTTACGACCGAGAAACAATATTAGGTAATTAAATCGTCATTTAAATAAATAAAATAATAGCTATTATGTGTTGTTATTGTTTATTAACTTTATAAAATTAAAATAAAGTGGTTAAAACAAAGTTGTTTTAATTTATAAAGTTTATAAATAATAGCAACACCGCGGTGTTAATTTATAACGGTGCACCGCTATAAATTAAGCCAATTTTTTTTAATAATTTTTGAAATATTGTTGATTTTGTTATTGATCAAATAAATTTATCATGAAGTTTAAAATAAGCTATAATAAATAGACAGTAGCAGAAAAAAGAGATTTTTTATATTTTTTATTTAGCAGTATTTTTTTAATTTATTATTAGATTAAAACCAATATTTTTAGCTTTTCCACTTTTTTATTTGACCAGCGACCGGGTTTCGTCGTTACCGACATCATCAGACTGGTATATTATTAATATTGGTTTTAATAATTTTAATATTGGTATATTATTAAATATTGGTTTTAATCTAATAATAAATTAAAAATGCAATTCCATCACGAAGTGTCAGTGGATAATATAAATCTATTAAAAAGTATTTTTTTAGTCAGAAGATTGGGAATATCTATTATTTGACATTTTATTTTCTTATTATTTTCTTATGGTTTTATTATTTTATTTTATTTTTTATTTGGGTTAACAACAGCAACATACGTAAAACAAAACATTAAAAGAATATACATTAAACGAGCCAATTAAAGTTAACCACAGAAACATTAAAATTAGTACAAAATATTTTGTGTAGATCTAGCAAATAAACACGTGTTTATAAGAGAAAATGTGTGTAAGAGGGTTATCTTGATTGTGTCGAAATCTTTGTTCATAAATGATAGATTTCACCACATTGATATTCGTAAAGAAGTTTATTATGATATGTCTACGATAGGTTTCCGTGATCACCTTATACACTGTGTAACATGTCGAATAAAATATATTTTCTTTCTTTTGATTTGTTCATTCTTAGTATGTGAAATAAATATAAAAGAACCTCACGTGTATAAAAAGGGGACTCTGTTAACTCACAATTTTCAGACGTTTTAATATTTCATATGAAGTTCTACTGAAAACATGTGCAAGGGGTATCTCATCACTTGCGAAATGTAGAAAATTTCCTTATTTTACTTTTTGACATCTCATCTAAGGTATGGAAGTCTGGGCATTTACGAGGCTGACGACCGTCATAGGCTGGTTAAAGTGATCACTTTACACACGCGTAACATTCTACCCATTATTAACAACCTCACTACTCATATTCTCGGAAGTTCTATATATATATATATATATGAACCCATTTTGAAACATTGTTCTTGAATCACTAGAATATTACTAGAGACATCTATTGGTGAGATGAAAAGAAGCTTTTTATTAAGCAGAAACTCTTTTATTTTATCTTATTTTAATTAATATGGTTGTCATCAGGGTAATATGGTGAATTTTATACTTATTAAAGCAAATAATTACGGGTCATGAATGACAATTCTTCGATTGAATGGTGAATTCTTCATCTATATTGAGATAATTATAGTAAATCAAGTCTGTCATCATTGAGAAAGCTAATTGCTGAATTAACTATTAGTATTTTTTTTAAATAAAATGGATTAACCTACATGTAGACTATTAAAAAATATCTTTAATCTCAATTGAAACCTCGATTCTGGTAACTTTATATTAATTTAAAATTTGATCTGTGACAAAGATTTCACGTGATTTACGATGTGACCTCGTTTCGTTAATTTTGGTGTCTCGATATTACCCCCGCGCTGCCATGAGCCCCCGCGCTGCCTTAGAGCCCCCCATGGGAATGAAGGGGAACTAGCATTATCTACGGCCTCCACTAGACCTTTACTGTCCAAGTGAGCGCGATTCGGGGATAAAGATAGATGAGATGATATCATCGTAAAAGATAGGCGTGTTTTCACGTCCTGTGACAATTTATTGCCCGAAAAACGTCAGTAGCTACTAATTAAACTTGCTAAAACCGTTAATAATTTATTAGTACTAACGTATCTGTATTTCAATTACAAATTATTTTCTCCCATTTGATAATTATACTGTCTGCCACAATTAGCGCGTAAAGCTACCGTACTGAAGGTCCCGGGTTCGATTCCTGGACTGGGATTACATACGAATGTTGGCAGTGCTGTGATGGTAAGCATTTTTTATGGAATCTAGTTTAGTATCTTTCAGAAAGCGGAAAATTAATATTTTTGTATAATTTTAAACAAATGTTTTACTGGTGTAATCAAAACATGAAATGAAATATGAACTGAATCATGTTGAAAAACAAAAAGAGCAAAAAGAGATATTGGTTTCACAATATTTTGAGTGTGTCCAAATACTGTGATCACTTTACACACTTTGATTTTAAATCTAGGGGTTTTAAATTTTTTAGTAGCGTGGTTGCCAATCATGGGTAGCACTGTGTGTAAAATGATTAACCAGCATATGACAGGAAATTAGCCCTGTAAATACCCATACTTAGTTATTCTTCATCATCTATGTTGAGATGTCAAAAATTTAAGTTAAACCTGTTTGAACGTCCACATCGATATTACTAAATGTATTACTGGCTTATGGATTCGGTTAACTGAATCGAAATTGGAGTCGTACGATTCATAACTTCGAATTCGACTTACGACGCGGCTTCTATAACTTTATACAATTTTATACAACTTTGATAATGTAGTTTATACAATGAACTAATTTATTGTTCATATCTACATAATATGTATATCTTTCAATAACTCTCTTCTTACTCTTTAACCTGAAAATATATCCTGCTTTTAAAACCTGCCAATCCAGTTTAAAAATATCTTTAATTCAATATTATTTAGTGAGACACTATAAAAACCGGATCATGGAGCGAAAATAACTTTTATAATTCCGTGTCTACCTCAACTCAAAGAGAATTGTATACGTTCATGTCAGAGCGACTGGTATAACATTTAAAGAAAGAAAAAATCATCTGAGGATATCCAAACCCTTTCCTTTAACATATCGATCACTCCTTTCAACGACGTCATAGTATCAAAAAACTTGATTTTTCAGGAGATCGTTTTTAAAGTTTAAGAATATAATACAATGTATTAAAAATAAATATCAAGCCACTTATTGAACTTTTTACTGTGCAACTGATCTTTTCAGGTAAAACCCGAATGTTTTTTCTCCATTTGAAAAATATTTACTACATTTAAAAAAAAATTAAACGATACCTTTTCTTCAAAATGCAAAAACAACACTTTCTGCCCCCAGAAAATGTATTATATCCCAGCAAAAGCGGCATATTTTTAACTTTATATATACCCGCTATATATAAAGTTAAAAATATGCCGCTTTTGCTGGGATATAATACATTTTCTGGGCATTCCGAAAACATGCACAACTGAAAATTGACGATTTTTGAAATATGACGTTGTTGAAAGGAGTTAGTGATACGTATATCCACATAAAAGTTATTATTACATTCTTAAAATATTTTCTCCCTATTTTTAGTGGAAAATATTTGAGGGATGAAAAAAATGCAATTTAAAAAAAATGGCGATGGTTTCATTTTTCATGTAAACCCCGTGGTTAGTTTTTAAATTTCAAGCGATGACATGGGTGTATTTTTAATGGAAAAACCTGAATATTAACTTTCCATAAACATTTTTAAAATACCTTTTATTAGATAAATATATTTTTTTTACACTCTCCTTATCATTCATCCTTACCATACCAACAAGTTAACAATGTTTTTATAATACAAAATATATTTTTATGCTTTGCTTTTACAAAATGCTACGATATTTTAAATTTAAATAAGTAATAGCTTTAATACCACACACCAGTATATATAAACAAACGCACAACCCAATGGCATTGATTATGGGTTACATTTGCTAAAAAATAAGTAGTTGTGTGTACTCAGGTGGATCTGTTTTTTTATTAAAAAATTTATTAAATATTATATTTAAATTTAAATCGTGCATTTGTTATTAAAACTACTTTTTTAAATAAAAAACCGAAGACAGACAGTTCAGTCGAATTTCTAAAGGTTATCTTAATAAAATGATAGAAATAAAAAAAATGTTTTTAAAATGAAAGTAAAAACGAGATAATGCACGTTCAACGAATAAATCCTTATAATAATGAACGCCTTGAAGGTTAAATAAGGTGACTCTTTTATAAATAAGATTAAATTACTATTAAATTAGCAGCAGTTGTCTGGTTGTTGTTCACTGCATTGTTATGGGTATCGCCTCTAATTAAGATTATCACGCAAATAATATTTATAAGAAAAATAAATCAAATGGAATTTGATCCCGGGATGACCATTTATACCGTAAAACTGATAATATACCTTGATAAATCGTACCTGGTACACACGCACATGAATGTCTTCACGAATCTAACATAATCTGGTATTTTCAAAATTGCAACCTGGCAACGCTATTTTAATTAAAAGATCCATACTTGGTTTAAGCCTGATAGATACAGTTAGAAATAAAGATATCAAGAAGAGAACCAAAATAGAGGATATCATGGATCGCGTGGCAAGACTCAAGTGGTAATGGACTGGATATATTGTAAGACAGGACACCGCAAGTTACACCCCAAATTTTAAGATGGAGACCTTTGGAGAATAAAAGGGGCGTCAGAAGGCCCCAAAAAAGATGGTCCGACACATAGCTGTGGGGGGGTGGGCTTAAAACTGATGAAAATGGAAGAACACGGAAGAGGCCTATATCCAGCAGTAAAAAACAGAAGGCTAGAGAAAAATAAGAAGAAAAAACACTTTTTAAAAATTTCGACGACCATTGAAATATTGAAAATTGCCAACGTAGCTACATTTGGTCGCTTTAGCCGCCATGAACGGTTGTGAAATAACAAGAGAATAATGGAAATATGTGACGTCATGATATATTACCGAAAGACACTGATTTGCGTTGCTTTTATGTACGGCAAAAAACCGTCAATGAATGGATCGCCCCAAATGAATAGCTGACTGGAAACACTATGACAATACCAAAAGATAAGGATAAAATGGATCGTAAGGCATATTCATTCCTTAAAAACATTCGCTTGTGTGTAAAAGGAATCAGAAAAAAACTTATTTATGTATACCGAATAAAAGCGCTCGCCCACTAGCGACTTTTTCCATCAACTGCAACATTATAATAATAAAAATCTAATTCACTTTCGAAAAAAAGCCATAAATTAAAATCACTAAAAATGGTTTACCAGCAGGAATGGTGTTTTATGTTTTTGTGATTAAAACGTCCATTAATTTATTTTTTGCGTTTCATTCAAACGTATTTTAGTCACGCTTTTTTCAAATCTCGTGGACTGACTAAAGTAGACTCCGTACTAAGTTACATAAAAAATCTCTGATACAAATTTAGATAAAAGTTATATAATAATTAACTAACCATCACGTGGCTTTTCCGCAGGGTAGGCAGAGAGAATAGAACGCCACACTAATCAATTTTGTAAACAATCCTCGCCCCTTTTACTATCATGCATCTCCTTATACATACCCGCCGATTATTTCCATTCTTGACTAGTATTTAAAATACTTAGGATGCTAAGTTTTCCTCGGTCTTCCTCTGCTTTTATTTCCAATTACATTCGCCCCATAAATTTCTTTAACTGCTAATTTTCACTCATTCGATTCACATGCTTAAATCATCTCAACACACCTTTATTAATTTTATCGATAATTATTGTCTTAGCCTTGCATTTTTTCCTTAATCTTCTCCGTCTTATTCCTCATTGCTGAGGGTTGTGACCCTTGCAGAAGCATTCCTTATATCAACATTCAAACATAAGTAATTTACAATAAACAATAATTTTAATATCGGACCAAAAGTAAATCACTGGTTTGGTTTCAGTTATTTTCATTGTTGAGGCACAGTGCTCGATATAACTCTCATAACACTATTTTTGTATTGAAAAAAATCCTCGAAGTAATTCTTCAATATATATATATATATATATATATATATATATATATATATATATATATATATATATATATATATATATATATATATATATATATATACATATACATAAATATATGGTTTTGAAAAGAAAACAGTTATAGAAAGGTAAAGGGTTAAAAAAATAAAAAATCTATAAATTTTCTAAATAAAGTTGAATTCCAATATGTTTTTTTTAAACCCCACACGAAGATACGACCGATCTCTTGATTGGTCGGCCGCGTTGTGAAATTTAATTTTGCGAATTCCCCTTAAAATAGTTTATTATAGTTTTCAGCCTCAGCCACTGTGCTTATCTTTATCTCTCTATATTTTTCTGCAATCCTCTTTTTTCAAAAAAGCATCCAAGTATTAAAAGTTTGGTAAGTTATCCAATCTGAAGCTACCCTGGATAGAAAGTTTCTCTGTGGATTGAGGTAAACTTAGAATGATAGAGCTTCCAGCCACGACCTCTCAAACTTGTATTTGAATTGATTCGATACATCTCTTGCAGGGGGCGGTCTAAGTTACTTTGAAATAGTTGGTAGTGGGCGAGCGCTCTTACTGATAATAGAGCTATGATGAATTTCGGAGTCTGGTGTCAGTTTCTTGACCTGCTCACTTTGGATGACTTATGAAACTTGGTAAACATGCTTGCTAAAAATAAAGATATTGAGAAATATATATTAACGAATCAACATTCTATGAATTTTGTTTAAATAAATAATTTAATTCTATCCTGAAGTTTCGCTCTTTTAAAATGTTATTGACATTCTTTTGTTTATTGTACAAGATAATATACAATATAACTTTTCTTGAATGTTTTTTGCAGATACTTTGTGGTTCATTTTATAAACTTTAAAAAATTAAATAACTTTTTTTTAACCACTTTTTTTATTATAATTACAGGTTCAGTGCTGCAGAACAGCATTTATTATTTAATACAATTTTGTACATAAGTAATACATATATATATATATATATATATATATATATATATATATATATATATATATATATATATATATATATATATATATATATATATATATATATATATATATATATATAAGAACTCAAGTAGTGGATGCTACCCAACGAATAGGCACACTCAAGTGGCAATGGGCAGGACATATCTGCCGAAGAGACGACGGTCGATGGGGAAGAAAAGTATTGAAATGGCGCCCAAGAACTGGCAAACGAAGCATCGGCCGACCCCCTACAAGATGGACTGACGATATAAGAAGAATAGCGGGAGTGACCTGGATGCGAAAGGCGGAGGATCGAAGAAGATGGAGACTCATGCGGGAGGCCTACGTTCAACAGTGGACGGACACAGGCTGATGATGATGATGATGATGATGATATATATATATATATATATATATATATATATATATATATATATATATATATATATATATATATATATATATATATATATATATATATATATATATATATATATATATATATATATATATATAATATATATACATACATATATATATATTTTTTTATTGGACACTGTCTTTCCTCACTAGGTATTTGGAGATACCTGTTCTGAGGTAGGCATTACACTTTAACCTACTGGTTTCGACAAGAACCTTGTTATTATCAGGGTTTATTTAATTCCAGAACATTAATGTTTTAGAATTTAATAAACCCTGATGATGATAAGGTTCTTGTGGAAACCGGTAGGTTAAAGTCAAATTATAATAAAGAAGTAGTTACAACAATGTTATTTAATTTTATAAAGTTCACAATATTACTTACAATGACATGTGTTTTCTATTGTAAATTCTAAATGAAAATTTCGATACCCTATATCACTGATTCTGTTTTTACTAGCATCCCATTGAAGGAAATTACTTAAATATCCCCCTTAGAGATGGAGGATGAATAAAAGTATATTGCACACTTAGAAGGCATCCTTTCTTTCTTCTTGGGTTTCTAGTACCTTCAAGAATATGTAACGACTACTTACCACCTCTGTTGAGGATCATTGAAAAATAAAATGCAAAAACAGCAACTCGTCCAAAAATTGGATTTTCAAATTAGTTATCGGAAAAATGGCGGGGCGAACAAAAAACTGAAAAAATACAACATTTCAGATATGAACATACAAATAAACAAATAGATATAAACATGTTAATTTATAAATATAATTATACGAGTATATGTAAAATTCTTCGAAATATCCCTTTTCTTACTATTATTATAAAACTTCAATCCATTTCTTAACATTGTTTTTTTTTATTATATTTAAGTTTTGTACTGATATTTCTTTGTGGAAATAAAATACAATTAAAACTATTTAGTTATTTTAAAATATATTTTACCTGACCAGTGACAAAAAACTTTAACGTTGTTATTTTATTTTCTACATTGGTTTTGTTGTCGGTTATGTTTTTTCAACCAAGAATTTGAAAAACTTATTACTTTTACTAATGAATAACCTTTTTTGTCTGTTTTTAGGAGTAGTTTTTTTCTGGAGACTACTAAAAAAGACGCGGAAATTTTCTCATGGCCTCGCCTACATAATCACAATTATCCTCTGTTTTCCTTCAACTAGCAGTAATTTAACTCGAACGTAAATGAGTTCTATTGTTTACAACAATACGATATTATATGCTATTGTTTGAGAGTTTATCACATGTAAGATAGCAGTATAACATTTTTATATGTCTTTTATAATATTTTATTATAACATATCACACGATCGACGTATTTTTTAGATAGGTGTCGTCCCTATTGAATGTTAAGTGAAACGTCTACTTTATCATTTATAAAAATATAATACATATGAAAATATACATAAAATAAAACATTTTTTATATTTGTTACGAAGTAATGTTAGGCTATGTCCGCTCCGTAGTGTAATAGTCAGCACGCTCGGATACTGTTGTGGAGGTCCCGGGTTCAATTCCCAGGGGGAGTTAAATAAATATAAGTAAAAAAAAAATATTTATTAAAAATTACCCTGGACTGGTACCTAAAGGGGGGGGGGCTGATCACCTTGCCTTTGTGTGTTAACGATCAAGATAACACTGCGTTTATATAATGCAGTACCCTATGCACCATTGGGGTGCGGATAAGGGGTTTGAGTGAATGATTGAATTTTAGGGCTTGTCATTAATAACTTCATATTTTGTTGGTCCCTTATGCAGTAATCACATTCAAAGAGGACCTTGGACAAATTCGAAAAGCCGCCCATAGAAGCTCTTCCAAATCTTATAGTAGCCTTGGCATCTTTTTTTTTTAAAATTAAATGAAAACAAGAAAGAATAAAAGCGACAGTGAATATATTTTTAAAAATATCCCATTAACCAATGCGCGGATTTTAACGTAACAGGCATTGTTTCAATTTCCTATATACGGTTTCCCAGAAAAGCCTTGAAAATAAAATAATTTTTATTTACGTTTCTTAATGGAACTGCATTTTATATAAGAAATATAGCATTTCTGAATGCCTTTTTCTACTTACATTTATTCAACCATTTTTTGGGATTTGTCGTTACCGACATGTCTGAAGGTGTCGTTGTCAACTTGTATTAAGAAGTCGGTAACGATGGCACGAAGTCGCTGGTCTAATGAATTAAATCGGAAAAATAATTTATTTCTTCAAAAGTCGATTGCAAATCATGCCTCTAACTAAACATGGTTACTCTAATATTCTTCAATATTTTTTAACTCTTATCCTCACCCATCGGTGCATAGGACACTGCATCTATCGATGTTATCTGGATCATCAATCACACATCATCAAGCAAATTGATCAGTCTTGCGCTCTCCTACTTGTCCAGTATAATATTAAATAAAAATGAGAGTGAAAATCACTTATTTTTATTTTAAACCCCATAGGAAGCCCGGGACCTCCACCATGTAACCAAATACGCTTACCACTACGGAGGCTGATATCAATATAACAACCGTGTATAAAAATTACACTTTAAATATAACCGTAAATAAATTCAAAGTTGTAATTTCAGTAATTGTAAAATTCATTTATTATACATATTTTTATATATATATATATATATATATATATATATATATATATATATATATATATATATATATATATATATATATATATATATATATATATATATATATATATATATATATATATATATATATATATATATATATATATATGTAATAAAATATCTAGGTACCTACCTATACATTTTATTAAGTACTTACAAATAGTACCTACATAAAACACCAGATGTCGCATGCGTCGCACTGAATAAAACAAAAGACATCAGATAGAAAAAACCATAATATTCTGAACTGTCAGAATCAGATAGTTAGATAGAAAAATATTATAAAGATAAATTAAGAATAATCTTTAATAATAAACTTTCATTACAAAGCAACACATTGTTTATTTTATTATCATACACCCACTCTACATATTATTTACACCTAATTTACAAAAGAAAACTAAATATATATATATATATATATATATATATATATATATATATATATATATATATATATATATATATATATATATATATATATATATTATAATGATCACTTTTATCTAATGTTGGCTATTGATCAATATCAAATATTGACTAGTGCCAAAAACAGCATATTTCTTGATATTTGTTGAGATAGCGATGAAAAATCTTAAGATCAATATGAGAATGTAGGATGAAGAATTAAGTGAAATTCTCTGATCAATGTGTGAAAAAATACTCGTTTCATTTTAAACGCAACAATATTCAAATTAAACATTGAATAAGCTCATAAATCGCATTGTGTTGTGAAATGGGCCGGCGCGATACCGTCCGATATTGCTATTTCACTAATCGAATATGTATGCCAACACATACCTATCGCTAATGACCAATATTGGTGCATCTACTTAACAACAGACCACGCTTATCAATTATAATTGGTAATTACAATTACACTTTACATCACCATTTAATTGATCACAACAGATAGTATCGGTAAAACGAGAATCATTCAATTGGTCGGCCGATTTCTCAAACATTATTCTTAACAAATTGTAAGTGAACTTGAAAAGGAACATTCCTTGAAGTAATAAATAAAAAAATCCTCAATGGTATTGGTATAGTTATGCGCATAAGTAGATGATTGTATTAAAACAATTGTGTATATGCAATATAATATATTAAAGATGGTACATATATATGTGTAGAGGACATCATGGATCGCGTGGCAAAACTCAAATGGTAGTGGGCAGGACATATAGCGAGACAGGACCCCATAAGATGAACCCCAAGAATTCTACGATGGAGACCTTAGGAGCGCAAAAGAGGTGTCGGAAGACCCCAAAAGAGATGATGGAACGATTTTCTGAAACCGGTAGTCTAATATAATTGTTTATAAGATAAGTGTTTATAAAAGTGGCATTACACAAAGTAAACAATGGATGGTAAGGAGAATGTTTTATTGCCATACCACAAAGTTATCAATGTTTTTAATATACAAAATATAAAGCTTTGTGAGTTTTAATAATCGAAGTGTCAAATTATATCCGAAATTCTTGGTGAAAACTGCCTCAAAGCACACCTGTTTCCATGTGTTTAATTAACACCGGCGTTAAATTGTTTCGTTTGAAAACAATTACGCAATTAATAGGATTCAATGGCAAGATATAATGAATTATCATTACTGGAGTTGATTTACGTTTGAATAGAGCAGTAGGTAAATAGGTTAATATGAATACCGTATATAAATATGCTCACCTTCACCTTAACCCATTTATTCCGCATGCAATGTTATTATAATTTAACTGTTTGGAATTCTTCGTCACGAAAGTACAGTATAATTTAGCTAAATTCACAATGAAATGTCCTACGTTCATTTAGATTACACTAAGTACCACGTAGATTTAACTTTAAACAAAAAGTATAACCCTATCGATTTTTTTCGTCTGAGGTTAGATAGATATGGAGGTTATTACTATAGCCTGTATGTATTGTCGTTCAGCTGTACTGCTATTGTTCATTTACGACCGATAAAACACCTATACATATTAATTTTTGACATCTCAACATAGACGAAGAATAATATGGAAGTCTGGGCATCTATTTTAAGATGTTAAAAAATAATATGATGACTAACCCCTATAATTTTAGATAATTATGATTTGTGAACAAGTATTTGGACATACTCAAAATGTTACCCTATACAGATATGTTTTCAAACGACTTGCTAATCAAAGCATATATGAATATCTTCAGTGTATTTTTAAATTGGTTGAATTCATTCACGTTGAACATTTTGAATGTATCCAAATACTTGTTCAAAAATTTGGATTTTCACATTTTTTACATTTTTTTACATCTCAATAGATGATAAAAGAGAATATGGAAGTCTGGGATTTTTACAGGGCTACCGACCCGTCATAGGCTGGTACACACTAGTAGTCACTTTACACACGTGCAGCATTCACCATTCTTTGAATTTTGAATGTTGAAAATGTATTGAATGTTAATAGAGTAATCTAAAAAATGACTATTTCTTACTGACCACATCTATATTGTATTATAGGTGTTTAAGTGAAAAGTGGAAAAAGGTATAGGTACCTACATAATGCTCTTATATTATGTAATACGGCAACTTATCATACCGCACAAAGAAACCCTCTAAATACAACGTATTATATTTTATCAAGGCCTTATTTATATATTTGTACACATACTTGTACATATGTTTACAAAGGTTTATACGAACGCCTGGAAGTGCAATCATAATTTTTATATCTAGTAAGTATATTTTCAAGTTATGGAAAGGTGAATATATTATTTTTATAGACACTACTAAGTACTAGTACAAATTAAAAGTATCCATGTTTTGGATATTGAAAGCATTAACGTAGTGGATCACATTGATATATTATTTTGAGAAATAAAAACACTTCTGTTCTTTTATCCTCTCACAATTTTATTAACCAACTAGTTCAATAACAATTTTTCGGAATTCGCGGACCACATCTTGTCAAATAATCATTCATTCAATTTTGAAGATGGGATAGAAATTTTACAAGTCCCATTTTTAATATTTTTCCCATAAAATCAAACCCAACCTAAAAACAGTTATCCCCTTCCTTGCTCTTAACCCTCCTTAAAACACCATTACCTCCACCCCTATCCTTATCGAAACCCAATAACTTGTACACTGTTTCTTTTTTATAAATATGTTTAGTCATAAATTA
Organism: Brachycentrus maculatus; assembly: GCF_059751285.1. Lineage (NCBI taxonomy): Eukaryota > Metazoa > Arthropoda > Insecta > Trichoptera > Brachycentridae > Brachycentrus > Brachycentrus maculatus. Next base: position 1,684,795 of record NW_028280891.1, read on the forward strand.
AACCCTGAAGAGGGCAACAGGTTGTTGCCGAAACTAAAAATGTGAGTGGATCAAACAACAAAGTCTTTTTATTTCTCAAAATAATATAAAAGTATCCACGTTATCACGTTACCATGTATCAAGCTAGTACGGGTATAAAGCATCGAATGCCCAAACCATCGTTTCCATTTTCCTTTTAAGAAGTTCCATATTATTTTTAAAAACCCAGATTTTCATATTCTTCTTAATTTATGTTGAGATATCAATAAGTGCAATACATATATATATATATATATATATATATATATATATATATATATATATATATATATATATATATATATATATATATATATATATATTTATATATATTTATATATATATATATATATATATATATATATATTTATATATATATATACAGATATATATATATATATATATATATATATATATATATATATATATATATATATATATATATATATATATATATATATATATATATATATATATATATATATATATATATATATATATATATATATATATATATATATATATATATATATATATATATATATATATTTACGAATTTATTCGTTGAATGCGTGTATGTGTACGAGTATGTGACCTTCTCATATTAGACTCCCAGCTGCAATAGCTCAATAGCTGATTCACTAAAATATTGCCGTGTTTATTTAAGATTAATACTATGAATGAGAAAATGAATCACTCCAAGAAATTGAAACAATGAAAATATCTTTATGAGTATCCATTTTGCTCCGACTCAGAAAATGAACACATACAATACTAATTAAAAAGGGTGATCAGAAGTGAAAAGGGTGATAAAAAGGGTGATCATTGGCACCTCCGAATTCAGATAGAAAAATAGTTCGAATCACAAGAAAAACTACATACTCGTAATAAAAAAATATGAATTTATGTATAATTGGTAAATTCTTATGTCGAGCTTAAAGGATGTTTTTTGACAAAACGAAATATTGTATATCGTATAAAATTGTGATAATTCCGTTGTCATTTCTATGTGACACATGGTGGATATCAATATTCGATGAATTAAGTGAGTTCAATTTTATATTTATATCAAATCAGAATTCCACAAAATGTTGTAAAAAAATATAAGTAAAAACACATTTTACCAAATACAAATGTGCTCAATAATCATCCATTCGACAGATGGCGTGAAATATATCGTAGTCATACAGGAGAAAGTGACCAAGTGCATTTTTTTACAAAAACGTGAACATTGACTTTTCGATGTGTTACTAGCTTAATATTGCCCTGAAACAAATCCCAAAGGATTTTAAACTTGGAAATATACTATAATGTCTTGTTAAAAATGACTAACTGCATTGATGTTTATTTTATTGCCAAACAAAATTGACTTAAATAGCCCTCCTGAACATTTTACGTTTTGTTAGTTGCTCATTTTCTCCTGTACGACTGCGATTTGGAAATAAAGAAAATAGTAATATATCTTACAGTTTCCAAGTTTTCGTGAATTCTCTTTGAAGATTTCAGAAGGGACACCATCTTAATAAAGATTTTACTTCGATTTTTTATAGACGTAATACAGGTGGAGGGTATTTGCTTAAAAATATATCTAATTTGGCTGATGGTAAGCTACAAGGGTTAAGGAATCGTAAGATATTCTTTATCGCATTTTTGGTACACGGTCAAACTTTCATCAATATCAGTATACCATACGTCAATTAATCGTATGTCAATCAATTATGTCAAATAGTTGAAAGCGGCCGGGTCAGGAGTCGTAATAATCGTCGGGTATGTATGAGGAGATGCATGAATGTAGAAGGGGCGAAGAATGTTTGCAAAGACAGAGTGGTGTGTCGTTCGAGTCTCTCTGCCTACCCCTGCGGAGAAGCGGCGTGATGGTTAGTTAGTCAATAAATCGATTAAAATAACACGTAAAATAAAAATACAAATCGATAAAAGTATTATTTTTTCACAATTTCTAGGATTATTTTTCTAGACTTTTATCAATATTTCAACGTAGTTAAAGAAATTATCGAGATGAAAATAGGTTAAGATGCTAACTACACTAGCTACCATACCTGTGAATGTTGTTTTATAACATTTGATGCAGAAAAAATACACATAACAAGAATGAACATGCTAAACGTGAATTTTCTATTGTTAACGACTCACATACATATCTACAATGGTGAACATAAACACATATTGACGAGTATATATGTATAGCCACATTAGTATGGATCAAAGATATTTACATAATCAAGAAATCTGTACAAGAGGTGATGCAACGCGTAACACTTAACGTACCGATGATATCCATAAATTTCTCACGTAGATTTACCTGATGTGTTTTCTCACAGAAAATGGATTCATTTTGAATGCACTCAAATTTGTACAGACTGTTACAATCGAACTTAATTTCAGGTTTGGAAAGAAATTGTTGAGCAAAATGCATGACCTGAAAATATGTCAATTTTATCTTTAATTACTTATTATCACACCTTATAAAATTATTACATATAAAACTTTATAAAATTTAACAACTTTGTTTTAACCACTTTTTAAATCATATTTTCATGTGGTATGCGGAGTGCGTGGAAGTTTTTGGTAAGGGAAGGGTAATTAATTATGAGTATTTCAATGTTTTAGAATTTAGTACATAAACCCTGATGATGACAAGGTTCTTGTCGAAACCGGTTGGATAAAGCGTACCATTAAAAAGGTGGTTTAAACAAAGTTGTTTAATTTTATGAAGTTTATAAAATGTGCCACAAAGTATCTGCGAAAAACATTCAAGAAATTATTACATATTGTTTAAATTCAGTGCACTTACATCTCATTACGACATAATTAAAATATCGACTGGTTTTGAATTATTCTTGAGGAAGAAAGAAGCTGTTTGCTTTGAAACCGGTCGTCATTATAATTAGGTTGTTATAATTTATTCGATTAATTTTTGTGGACATGTATATTTTAAACGAGTACCGAAACTTTATATTATTTAATGTTTTTTTTCTAGTATTTATTTCTTAATTTTCATATTTTACATAATATTTTATGTTGTATACGAAACTTCACTGGTAAACCCCGTTTTAAGGCATTTATTTATAAAATGTAAATTATGCTTATATTGTCTAAAAATAAACCTTTATTTACAATACATTAAATCTGAATATGGATAAAAAAAATCTTGAATATTTTTCGTAGATACTTAGTCACTCATTTTATAAACTTTATAAAATAAATCAACTTTGTTTTTAACCACTTTTTTATTAATACATTCTTTTCCAACCGGTTTCAACAAGAACCCTGTCATCCATCAGGGTTAAACATACTATTTAACCCTGAAGATGAGAAGGTTCTTGTCGAAACCGGTTTGAGAAAAAATATACCAGTAAAAAAGTGGTTAAAAACAAAGTTGATTTATTTTATACAGTTTATTATTATTATAACTAAACATGGATTACTTACACACATACATACAAATTTATCAAAAAATTATCTTTACCCCTATCATAGAACACCCTAACCAAACCTCATGACTAACCCAAAATACCACTTTCGAACTTATCTCAGTCTTAAACCAGATGCGTAATACACATTTACATAAAATTAATTTTGTGATCGATAGAATGTGCATGCGATACACGCATACTGTCGTACACACACACCTACGTATATTCGCAACCAAGGGCAGTTCACGAAGGGGTTGGTAGTTGGTAGACAACCGACCTTCCCCTTCCCGATATTGACGGCCACCAACGGTAACCATTATTTCCAAATACCGTAAACAGCCTATTAGACGCGACAATCGCTCGACTACAAACGCCTAAATGTACGCAATGTGGATGACTTCAGTTTCACTTCTATTATGTGAAAAAAAAACAGGTTTCAAGTCAATTTGGTGAATTTCAAACGTGAGTTATAATATATATATATGTAAGTACCTAATTTACAACACTCAGAGTGTGTCCCAATATTTTATTAATTAATATGAAAGATCACAAGACTATCGATAACATTCTTATTGAAATCTGTTGGGAACTAAGGAAGATATTAATGTTTAAACTTTAGATATTTGAATGAAACAAAAACGTGCGTTCGCATACGTCATCAAATTTCCGTCATCGAACGTTTTATGACGTCATATGGTTTATTGTTTTATAGAGCTGTAATAGTAGTAGTATGGATTGTTTGTTTACCACTACACTACCATTTGTGTTGAGGGGGTGGGAGGGTGGACCATAGACATCAACAAATAGAGCCGCCAATAATTTAGCAATGACACCAACATCAAAATAACTCCATCGTTTCTGCGACGTCTTTCATCGCCAACTTTCGAAAATAACGATTTTTCGAGGGCGAATTTTCCAAAAGAAAATGATGAATGAAAAAAATTATTTTATCGGCTGTTATAAACACAAAACGAGTCTACTACAATCCTTTATAGGTTAAGTATGTAAAATTAGATATTCCTCCCGTCTGACAGAGGTCCATTGTTGTGTCCCGTTGCACACGGGCGTCTGGTCACACCGCGGCGTGCATCGGGGAAGCTGCGCTGCGCGCGCACCCCCTCCCCCGCCCCTGCAGATCGATCCGGGGGGCGCAGGGTGGGGGTGGCGGGGTGGGAGGGAGGGGGGAAGGGGAGCCCTGCACGGCCGGTGCAGTGCGCGCGACAAGGGATCATCCCGTGGAAAGTATCTTCTGAGAACTAGGACTTTCCTGGAAACACGCGGGCAAATGCGACGCATGGTTTTATGTTGTAACCAGAATAAATGACGTTGTAATATGCCACCCAATTTATTATTATTATAATTATTGTATACATTTTTTATGATGTGTTATGACATATTCATTAATTCAAACCCTAATCCGCACCTCGATGGTGCATAGGGCACTGCATCATATATACGCAGTGTCATAAAATGTTTTTCAACTATTATTCACGCATTCTTTGCAGTCATTCAAATGTTACAATAACATCAATAAATGATGAAATATTACAACAACAAAAATGATGCTACAATTTTTAATACAATTGTAAATAAAAAATGCGAATGAGAAATATATTTCTGGGATAGAAAAACGAAAGAAATAATTTAACTTTACTCCTTGAGCTTCCTAAATGTCAAATTATTTTCTAGAATTTTCATATTTTATCTTTTTTTTAAGAACAACGGTTCTTGATTTCAATTCATTCAAATACGACCTTCTCTATTATTTCTCGTTACGGCACAAGATATAACTTTTTTCATATTTAAAAAAAAAAAACGTTACGTTTAACCTACTTTCAAACGAAAATGATAAAATGAAAATTCTTGAAATAAATATGATATATTTTTTTCAAAGGGCAATTATGATATTATTAATAACAAAGTGCCCTTGAAATGACTTGAAATTTTCTCGAAAACGGTGTTATATATTTTTAATAAACTTTTTTATTGTTATTTTAAAAGCATGAAATACAATCCTGTGGATTGTTCCTCGTGTTTATAAAACCTTTTATTGTCAGTATTTTCTATAATTATTATTTTTTGGATGTATATAAGAATCAGAGAAGTTTTTTTCCTATAATAATTAAGCTTCATTTTCATGAAGCATAATAAAACATCATTAACAATTTTTTCAGTATGTATATATATGTATATCGAAATTTTCATCGTTAATTTTTAATTGTTAATTCGTCCGCCTCCGTAGTGTAATGGTCAGCACGCTCGGCTACCGTTCTGGAGGACCCGGGTTCGATTCCCAGGGGAGGTAAAATGAATATAAGTGATTTTTTCACTGTCATATTTATTTAGTATTACCCTGGACTGGTACCTGAAGCGGAGGGCTGATCACCTTTCCTTCATGTATAAACGATCAAGATAACACTGCGTTTATATGACGCAGTGCCCTATGCACCATTAGGGTGCGGATAAGGGTTTTATTATGTATTATTATTATTATAAATTTAAAATTTAAGCCTATGAAGATTGTTTTCGAGACTGAAACAGATATCTTGATTATATGTCTAAGGAATAGGAGTCATTCCACACGTGTTTGAGTTTCACAACACAACAACATCAAAAATAAACCAGATTAAAAATAGTCAAAAAATTGTCAAATGGAAGTACCTTTTGATCTTTGTTGTATATTAAAAGCATTGTTAACTTTGTGGTATGGAAATATTAAACACTCTCCTTATCATTCATCGTTCACTTTGTGTAATACCACTTTCATAATCACTAATTTTTAAATTCCAGTTCGGAATAATCATTCCATCGGGTCATTAAAATTAAATTATTACGGTTTGACATTTCGCTCACTCCTTTCAAGAACGTCATAAATCAAAAAACTCGATTTTTCAGGAGAACGTTTTTAAAGTTTAAAAATATAATACAGTGTATTAAAATAAATATCAAGCCACTTATTGAACTTTTTTCTGTGCAACAGATCTTTTTATCTGTGCAACAGATCTCCATTTTAAAAATATTTAGTTTATTTTAAAAAAAAATAAACAATACCTTTTCTTCAAAATGCAAAAACAACACTTTCTGCCCTGTGGCGGGTAAATATTAAGTTAAAAATATGCCGCTTCTGTTGGGATATAGTAAATTTTTTGGGCATTCCAAAAACATGCCCAACTGAAAATTGACGAATTTGGATTTATGACGTTCTTGGAAGGAGTGAGCGATTTGTATAATAAATTTGACATTTTTTTTATACCAACAATAATATAGGTTGTTAAATTGTAAAGATAAAGAAGATAAATTAAATGATTCTGGTGTTCATAAATTAAATTGTTCAATTGTCCAGCCTTTTACATAGAAAAAAAAACGCCGCAAAAATTCAATACCAGAATTAAAGAACATCTAAGGTCACATCATAATAAAAATAATTGAATTTGCTAATCACATTATATCTGAATATCATTATTTTAACAAATCAACGGGTATAGAAATTTTATATGTAAATAAAACTGGTCATTGTTTAGATAATCTAGAAAAATTATAAATAAGTAAAGCAATCAATAAAGACTAATAAATTACCAATTAAATTTAACTTCGAGTCCACTTTTCAAAATATTCTTATTGTGATTCATATGTCTCTCATTCAAAATTTTGTTTTTGTTAAACGTGAATCCGTAATTATTTTATTTTAATAACCTGATGATGTAAGGATTATTCTGAAACCGGTAGTCACGGATTAGTGTTTATTGAAGTGGTATTACACAAAATGAACGACGAATGATGAAGAGAGTGTTAGCTTTTGAACGTTCAGTATTCATATTGGGCTAAGTTAAGTTTATAAAATGTAATGCATAATAAAGTTATCATCGGGAGTAGGTAGCAATCCTGGATGCGAGGCCTTCGCTCTAACCTTGTACCTCGGGCCTCCCCTGTCGGGGGGCGGGGGGCGTGTTCAGACTCACCCCGGGAGCAGTTCAATGTCGAGCGGAGATCTGTCATATTACCGGGATACCAGGAACACAGGAGGAGTTGGGGGGCGGCCGAGCGAGGGGGAAACACTCCATTATACATCAAAAGATAAAACAAATTTTCCATTGCCGTTTTCAACACGCAATAGCGTAAATATTTTATTGATATCCCAAAAGAAGTGGGAATATGGAAATGTAAATATTGACTGGTTATAAGGGGATATTTGCTAACACATAATTCATTCCACCGGAGACCACCGGAGTGTCACATCTCTGTTCACGCCTGATTTTTTGAAAGAATGTTTAGTGGATCATTTTTTGTATTTAATATTTTTTTTTTAAATATGATTTTTTCAATAACTCTTTTTGTTTGATAAAGAAAAATATTTTTTTTAAAACGGGGGTCTAATAGCGCACTTGGGGTTGCATACCCGTGATCTTCCTTTTGTATTTTAGACCCAGCTCGTTTATCACCACAATTGAGTAATTTTTTTTTTAAATAATTAACGATTATGAAAATTCAATGGTAAAATATAATTTTATTGTATTTAATGTATAAAAATATAATTATTACAAGTTTTAGCATATTTTTAAAAATATAATTAAATGCGAAATGACAGCTTTTTGTTATGCACTAACTGTTTTTTAATGTTTTTAGTTAAAAATCGACACCATGAGTGGAAGAAGTATACTTTCATAAAATAAAATAAATTAACTGTAATCGTTTTAATGATACGATCAATTTATTCCCTAAACTATGACTAGAGGATCAGGGCTTGGGTCTAAAGTTATTGTAATGTGGATCAAGTCTGTAGGGGTCAGGAGAGATCAAAAAGTCGCCCATGTTATTTGATAATTAAGTAAATTCTACTAATTTTTCTCCTTTTGGCTTCTTACGATCCAAGTTCAAAACTTGAAGTAGGTAGTGATTTTGGTCATGCATATTTTAGTCAAAGTGATGCATTTTATTATTTATATTTTTAACATTAAAAATATTAATTTAACAGAAAATATCATCGATTACTCTATGACATTTCATTTCATTATTTCTATGATAAAGCTTCTTTATTAAAATAATATTTCTCTTTTATATATTTAATATTAAAAGAAAGCACTGATTTTTAGAGGCTTCAAAATTGTATTTTATTATTAAAATATTTTTTTTAAATGACAGTAGTTTGAAAATGCCATAACAAGGACAAACGATTGTCACAAATTTTATTTTTGTGTTTTTAAATGTAGTAGACTTTAAAAATCAGACTTTTATTTTTACATTAACATATAAATTAAAATGAAGTTCTACAATTTAAACGCTAATCTATTAATAATATTTCTTTGTCATATTGTTTTATAAAAAGAATATATGTACTACTACTAATATAGAATATATGTTTATCAACACTATACTCTCCTTTTTTCAAATAATTTCCATAGATTCCTATATAGATAATTTCCATAATTCCATAGATTAAAAATTCACTTATCAATTAATAAATTTAAGTTCGTGTTTAAATAAATCCCGTCATTAGAAACGAATATTCATGTAAATATTTTTAAAATATTGTAAGAATACCTTCATGTATACTGTAATGTAAAATTCTTTAGCATACATCAGCGGTATTGCGTTGCGTTCGTTTCAATATTATTTACATAATATTTGTCTCCAAGATCAAACATGTTGTGTTACAACAATATTATGAGGAGGTTTTCAAGGAATATTGAATATTCAATAACATAATAAACTCTCATTGGATATTGCAGCGAGGAATATTTTCCAGAGGTAATACTTTCTCGTCTCATGTAACAATGTTATTTTTTCGAAGGTTGCAAAAATCCATTAAATCCAATGCCGTATTACGGGGGGAGGTATGACCTATTTATAGGAAGAGATATCATATTATTTGCAAGTCTAACTGGAAACGCAATCCGAAGGGAAGAAAATTGAAATATCTTTTTGGCGACATTGAAAAATAGCATATAAGCAATACTGGGAAGTCTACTATGCATTTACAAGGCGATTGCTCTATCACATCCTTAATAACAATCTTAGTACTTGAGTACACAGATTTTGAGATATGAGATTTCATACGGAGGTCTACTTAGCTGTACCACGATTTTTTTACTACATGAAGTAAATAACTTATGGATTTTCATTACTAACGACATTTCGCTCACTCCTTTCAACAACGTCATATATAAAAAATCTTCAATTTTCAGTTGTGCATGTTTTTGGAATACCCAGAAAATGTACTATATCCCAGCAAAACCGGCATACTTTTAACTTAATATTTACCCGCTACAGGGTAGAAAGTGTTGTTTTTGCATTTTGAAGAAAATGTATTGTTTAATTTTTTTTAAATAAACTCAATATTTTTCAAATGGAGAAAAAACCTTCATGTTTTATCTAAAAAGATCTGTTGCACAGTAAAAAGTTCAATAAGTGGCTTGATACTTATTTTTAATATATTTTATTATATTCTTAAACTTTAAAAACGATCTCCTGAAGAGTCAAGTTTTTTGATACACGACGTTATTGTAAGGAGTGAGCGTTTTTTCAATATTTAGTAAAGTTATCCACATTTCGTAATTAAAGCTTTAGTTTCCGTATGGAATCCCAACCTTGGACTGATACTTGAAGCGCATGACTTCAGAAATGTATGTAGGATTGTAATTAGTAAAATATTCGATATATCCTTGATTTATCCGCCTATGTCCATTGTCCGCCTCCGTAGTGTAATGGTCAGCACGCTCGGCTACCGTACTGGAGGTCCCGGGTTCGATTCCCAGGGAGGGTCGAATAAATGTAAGTGATTTTTTCACTGTAATATTTATTCAATATTACCCTGGACTGGTACCTGAAGCGGAGGGCTGATCACCTTTCCTTCATGTGTTAATGATCAAGATAACACTGCGTTTATATGATGCAGTGCCCTATGCACCATTGGGGTGCGGATAAGGGTTTGAATGAAATGTCCATGGTCTAGTGGTTAGCGCGCTAGGCCACCATTCTGGAAGTCCCGAGTTCGATTCTCAAGAGGGTCAAAATAAATATTACTTATTGTTCATTACAACATTTATTTAATATCACCCTGGACTAGTTACCTGAAGCGCAAGTCTGATCACCTTTCCTTCGTGTATCTAACGAAGATAACACTGCTTCCATACGATACAGTGCCCTATGCACCATTGGGTGCGGATAAGAGTTAATAAAGCATGTTAATGTCCTTGATTTTAGTAATTGACTATCACATTAATTAAATGCAGTTCCCTACATATACGAGTATATACCTACTATTCGCTGTGGCTAAGAGTCGAAAGAAGAAGAAAGAAAACATGCTTTTACATAATTTAACAAACCACCTCCTTTATTATTTCAAAACTTTGTGTGAAATATATTTTGCATATTATATGAGTCATAATTTTTTTGTAGATTCCCTTAAATATACGTTTTTGTCAGTCATCACTTACTGTCAAAACTTGTAATTCCATAAATAAACCAAATCAACCTCATTTCTCGCCTTTCGCAGCTTTTCGACCTCAATTATTCTTGTGGAACATCCGAATATTCAGGATATCGTGGGATCACACAGGATTCTATAGAAGAACCTCGCTATTTGTACAAAATCCTTCACAAGAGACTGTTCGGATTGCGAGATATATAATTGCCCAGTATATTATTCTTCATAAATTATTTATTTATTCGACTTCTTGTATGAAGCAATATCACCCAACCAACCAAAAACAAACTAGTAATTTTAGTCAAGGTTTGTACCTTATACAAATATTTGAAATAAATGGGCAGGTAGTGTCGGTAAATATACGTAAAAACGAAAATAAAATGTGTAGTTGCAATATGAATGATCAAATAATTACAATATTGTTTGTATGTTATTTTTTTATTTTTTATTTTTTTTGACATCTCATCAAAGATGAAGAAGAATATGGAAGTCTGGGCATTTACGGGGCTGACCAGACTTCCATATTCTTCTTCATCTTTGATGAGATGTCAAAAAATAATATGAAAATAACTCATGTAATTGGAGATAATCCAGATTTTGTGAACAAGTATTTGGACACACTCAAAATGTTGTAAATTGTTTGTATGTATGTATATTATAAACAAATATTTTTTTATTCTAGATTGACTAAGTAATGGGTGCAATACTTATTCAGACATATATGTTTTACAACTATAGTATCATACTTATAATGAAATTAAAATAATTACCAACAAAAATAAATATCGTAAATAACTGCAAAAAAACTGTGGACAGATGTAGTAAGAAGATCAGCTGGCTTTTTAAAATAATAAATAATGTTTTAAGTAGTGGGAGTAGGTTTATGAACTGATGGTATTCAATATATATTTTATTTTCATAATTAAAAACAAAATAAAACGTTATAACGTTATAACGTTAAAACGTAAAATGTCATTTAATTTATTAGTAGGTAGTAATCGACGTCCAGTTTATTTTTCGTTTAGACGGAATTTAACAAACATTGCAAGTAAGATGCCGAGAGTTTGTCAGCGTTTTATAAATAAGAGAATTCATTTTATGTTTTAAATATTTTTTATTTATTAAAAAAATCTGTCAAAACATTTATCAATCAAACAGTTGATTTTAAGTTTTTAAAATATGAATATTGGGGTGTACGAATAAAGAAGCGGACTAATGGAGGTGTCTCACTGTATTTGAGCACACAGTTTACTAAAATTACATGTCCTAAATCTCGAGGAAACTTAATGGATTCCCCGAAACACCCGGGAGGTCTAAAATTCAATTTAGACTGTGACCTCTTTGACTAGCCTCCTGTATTATTATTTCAAACAAGGAGTGAGAATTTTTAAAATTAATAAGGTTGTTGTCTCGCTAAGGAAAGAATCAAATAAGTTCAAGAAGTTGTACTTGTAGTGAAGTCTGGCATTTTCTTTTGTACAACTTTCAAAGTTTTAATGGTGAAACTTCTGCTGAATATTTTGGAGTTCATTCTGTCATGTTTATTTATTTATATAAATATAGATATATATATTTATATATATATATATATATATATATATATATATATATATATATATATATATATATATATATATATATATATATATATATATACATATTTATATATATATATATATATATATATATATATATATATATATATATATATATATATATATATATATATATATATATATATATATATATATATATATATATTTGTATATATATATATATAATAAAAGTGGAAATATCTGGAAAAGTAAGGCACTTTTACTGTTGTCATATT